>NW_028318497.1:2580000-2623279 GCF_062004578.1 Staurois parvus | reverse complement strand
GTTTGATTGGCCAGTGTCCATTCACCTATAGGTAGCATATAACCCACATAATATGGAAAGTCTTAAGCACTGCCTGGAGAATAATGCAACTATTTGCTCTTGTTAGCTTATAGCGCAGCACTCTACATTTACACAATATAACCCACATAATCATTATTATGGCCTGCTCTGTGTCCTGTGATGTACTCCAAGAAATGGATTTTACAGGTATGTAGAAAAAAATATTTTTTTTTGCCTTCCTATGGATCAGCTGTGGGTATAAGATTGTGTATATGGATTGTATACATTTTTTTTCCCCTTCCTTTTTATTGGTTGAACTAGATGGCTCTTTTCAACCATGCTAACTATGTAATATGCAATGATATCTGCACTGTGGTGTGAGCAAGCCCTAAAAAGCTATTCTGGTTTTTTTTTAGATCAAAATCAAAAGAGAAGACAGATGTTCCTGATGCAAGTAAAGAAAAGAAAAAGGATGAAGAAGAAAAAGACAAAGAAAAGGATGTAAACGTAAATATCAGTGTGTAATTTAAGCATTGGTAAAGGTTTCCTTTAAGGCTTCATGCACACTAGCCTATTTTTAAGCTCCAGCAGCTTGTTATGAGCATTTTGTTTTGGCATTTAGAAGCAAATAGTGTTATCCTTTGTGCCCTTGCACACTATTGTAGGCTTCTGCTTTTAGGAAGAAAAACACTTTTTTTGTGTGTTTTTGGGAGCGATTTGCCAGCAGAAAAAAATGCTGCGTGCAGCGCTCCTAAATACCGGTTCCAGCATTTTATTTATTTTTTATGAAAAGCTGGTTTATGACCGCCCATAGTACATATAATGCGACAAGGCAGACTCTGTGCGCATGATCCCGTATATATAAACGTGATCCTGCATTTCCAGGTAGGGGGCGCGCGCCCGCCCTACCCACGCCGCCGAATGTGGCCCCGGGAGTCAATCACCGGGTCCTGACGACGGGTTATTACCCGCCGGAGCCCGGTGATTGCCAGCAAACACTGACAGGGAGGACGGCCGCATTGTTAACAATGCAGCTCTCCTCCCTTTCAATTTGGGCACACTACTCGGGATAGCTGACCACAGCTGTCCGATCAGTGTGCCCCCTAGTAAAACACTCCCATCACACGGTTAACCCTTTGATCGCTTAACCCCTTTCTCCCCAGTGCCATTAGTACAGTGTCAGTGCTTTTTTTTTTTTTAGCACTGATCAATGTATTGGTGTCACTGGGGATGTCAGTGACCCCAAGTTAGTCGTCCCCCCCCATGTCAGAATGTCCGCCGCAGTCCCACCAAAAGCCGCTGATCGCTGGCAAAAGCCGCTGATCGCCGCTACTATTAGTATTAAAAAAAAAAAAACAGTATCTATTACGCCATTTATAAACGCTATAACTTTCATGTAAACCAATTAATTTACACATATAGGGATTTTTTTTCTAGCAAAGACATGTCGCAAAGCACATTTTGGCCTAAATATATGACTAAGTTGGTTTTTTTAATTTTTTTACTGGACAGGTTTTATAGCAAAAAGTTTAAAGTATTGTTTTTTTCTCAAAATTTTCAGTCTTTTTCATTGCGCAAAAAATAAACACACAGGCAATCAAATACCACCAAAAGAAAGCTCAATTCGTGGGGAAAAGAGGACGTAAATTTCATTTTGGTGCAGCGTTGCATGACCGATTAATTGTCAGTTAAAATAACGCAGTGCCGTAACACAAACCGCTTCCTGACCTCCCTATAGCAAAAATACTGCTACAGGGCGGCACGGATGTGCAAAATCATGTATATATACGTGATTCACGCTCCCGTGGTTTTCAAGCCCCTCCCAGATAGCGTCCGATTGCTTGTCAGTACGCCAGTAATCGCATTTAACCCCTTGATTGCTCCTGCAAAACTGAAGTGATGAAATGCTTGTAGATTCCAATTTTTTAGCCTATAGAGATGATTGGCACCATTCTGGTCTCCAATCAGCTCTATGGTCAGCTGGCAGAAACACCGGATGCATTCTCAGGTTCCCCCAATGGTACGGGACTGCCCGAGAAGGCCGTTGGGGGGGGGCATCATCTCCCGCTGCTTATAAAAGCAATCCAGCTAATTCTTATAAAGAGTTCCATTTGTAAATTTGGAAAGCATCTGATCACACCGATCTTGGTTTGATTAGATGATGTAAGGGTAGAGGAGATATCTAGAGTCTGATAGACCCCAGATTTCTCAAAAAAGAATATTTGACAATGCCCATTGAAGTTATAGGGGATATTTGCAGTATCTTTGATAGCATTAAAAGTGATAATGGGGCAGCACAGTGGCTAAATGGTTAGCACTTCCGCCTGGCAGTACTAGGGTCGTTGGTTCGAATCCCAGCAACGGCACCTCCTGCTTGGAGTTTGCATGTTCTCCCTGTGTCTACGTGGGTTTCCTCCGGGTGCTCCGGTTTCCTCCCACACTCCAAAGACAAGCTGTTAAGTTAATTGGCTCCTGTCTAAATTGTCCCTAGTACGTATGTGTATGTATGAATGTAAGTTAGGGACCTTAGATTGTACACCCCTTGAGGGTTAGGGACTGATGTGAATGTACAATATATATGTAAAGCGCTGCATAAATTGACGGCGCTATACAAGTACCTGAAATAAATAATAAAAAAAAAAAAATGAAAGGGACAGTGTAGAAATAATAAAAAAAAATCTAAATAACTAACAGATAAAAGAAAAAAAAACACCCACGCCCCCCTGCGCATGCACTCCTGCGTGCACGAGCGTTGACCCTGTGCCGGTATGTAAACAGCGGTTGCACAATGCATGTGGGGTATCTCCATGAACATCAGATCAAGGCAGTAATTCTAGCACTAGACCTCCTGTAAATCTAAAATGGTAGCTTTTAAACCGTTGCCTATGGATATTAAAAACGTATGCAGTTTGTCGCCATTGCATGGGGCATGTGCAGTTTTAAAGCATGTCATGTTTGGTATCTATTTACTCGGCATAACATCATCTTTTATATTTTACCAAATGATTGGCCAATATATTTTGTTTTTGTGCATTAAAAGTAAAAAAAAGTGTAAGTAGCTTTCAAAGTGATTATTGGATTTCAGGCTCCTGTATGTGGCTAGGCTCCCAAAAAGTCTCACACATGTGGTATCCCCATACTCGGTAGAAGTAGCAGAATGTATTTTGGGGTGTAATTCCACATATACCCATGGCTTGTGTGAGAAATATATCATTTAAATGACAACTTTGTGGGAAAAAAATAGTTTTTGTCGTTTTCCAAAAACTTGTAGAAAAAAAAATAAATCTTCCATGAACTCAATATATTTCTCAGTAGATATCTTAGGGTGTCTACTTTCCAAAAAGGGGTCATTTGGGGGTGTTTGTACTATCCTTGTATTTTAGCATCTCAAGAAATGTGATGGGCAGGCAGAAATTAAAAGCTGTGTAAATTTCATTATTTATTCCATAGATTGTAGATGCTATAACTTTCACACAAAGCAAGCAAGTATACATTTATTAGGAGTTTTTTTTTTAACCAAAAACATGTAGCAGAATTAAATTTGGTCTAAATTTATGATGACATTTTAGTTTTTTGGATATTTTTTGTGACAAATGAGAAAATAAAAAAAATCAAAATTTTTTTGTTTATAGCGCCAAAAATAAAAAGTGCACAGGTGATCAAATGCCACCAAAAGAAAGCTCTATTTGTGTGAAAAAAGGACAAATTTTATTTATGTACCGTTTTGCATGACCACGCAATTGTCAGTTAAACTACTGCAGCGCTGTATAGCAAAAAAATGGTGTAAATTTCATTATCTATACCATAGTTCGTAGATGCTATAACTGTCACACAAAGCAATCAATATACACTTATTTGGATTTTTTTTTACCAAAAACATGTAGCAGAATACATTTTGGCCTAAATTTATAACTAACTTTGAGTATACTATATATTTTTTATAGCCGAAAGTAAAAAATATTGTTTTTCTTAAAAATTTTTGGTCTTTTTGTTTATAGCGCAAAAAATAAAAGGCGCACAGGTGATCAAATACCACAAAAAGAAAGCTCTATTTGTGTGAAAAAAGGAAGTAAATTTCGTTTGGGTACAGCATTGCATGATCGGTCAGCTATCAGTTGAATTAGTGCAGCACCGAGTAGCAAAAAGAGGCCTGGTCATTGGGGGGGGGGGTGTAAATCCTCTATAGGGCAAATGGTTAAGGAGCAGGCCTCCATGTCCTTAACAACAGATGACTCAAACAGATGAGAAAAGGATTTCAGGCAATTCAAATTTTTGAGGAAAAAAAAAGCATTGACATCCCCCTCTAATCCATAGCAGGCCCTTTGGGTATGGATTAAAAAAAAATGACATGGGTGTCCACATTTCTCCACAAAATGTGTCAATAAATAAAAACACAGAGACTGTTTTTTGATAAGCCTTTATTTTTCTTAAATGTGTCCTCTGAAGTAAATGGAAAGTCGATCGCTGCACCACTGCTGGCCCCTAAACCAAAGTCTTCACCCGATGCTGACTCCCTCCCTTACCTGCTCTGTGCCAAGGTTTTGCACAGAGCAGCCCTGATCCTCCTCTTCTCAGGTCCCTGGCTGGTGCTCCAGGCCCCTCCCCCCTGCTGAGTGTCTTCAGATCAAGCTGCTTGCTCTGGAGGCACCCATGTGTGCTAGCTCCCGAGCTGCCTCTGTGTTTGTGAGGCATACAAAGCACGGCTCGGCACCCCCCCCCCCTTCCCCCTCCACTCCCTTCTCACTGGCTGTGATTGACAGCAGCAGGAGCTAGTGGCTCCCACTGCTTTGTCTCAGCCAATGAGGAAGGAGAGAGAGGCCCGGGAGAGCTTTTGCTCTCATGCACATTGCTGAATCAGGCTCATGTGGGTATTGGGGGGGGGGGGGGGGCGGTTGTTGCTGCACACTGAAGGTTTTTTACCTTGATGCATTGAATGCTAAAAGAAGGTAAAAACTCTCAGCCTTTAGAACCATTTTATTTTCTTCTACTATAAGTCTCACTGGTGCCGAATGCAACTATTTCTATGGCATGGTCTCTAACAAAGAGGGGGATGTTCAAGTGGGAGTCATTGGTTGGCCAGTTTTTTTCCTTAACTTTGAACTCTCTAACCCCTTTGACTGAGGCTGTTTTGACCAGTAGCACTGGTCACATAACTTACATAGGAGAATTTTAGAACTGGTAGAATAACAGAACGCTAAGGTTTTTGCCCTTTTATTCAATCATTACTACCATGTGAGAGCTCTTTTCTGAGAGTGTTTATTGGTCTAGATCAGTGGTCGGCAAGCCGCGGCTCGTGAGCCACATGCGGCTCTTTACACGCTTTAATGCGGCTCTTGTGTGCCGGGCGCCCGCTCCCCTCCCTCCTCTCGGGCGGCAGGGACTCTGCAGCGTGATCCAAAAAAAAAACAGCCAGGGCAGCGCGCTCAAATGCAATGATTGGCCAGTCTCGCTTCCACTCACATCCTGATAGCCAGTGATTGGCTGTCAGGATGTGTGTAGGCGGGGCAGCGTGACGAACGTGAGAGGAGCTAGGCTCCTCTCACAGTCCGCCCTGAGGACCGGAACGGCGCGGGAACACGGCGAGAGGAACGCGCGGAGCAAAGGTAAGTGAATTGACACAGGGGGGACTTGGCTTACTACTTGCTACTTACTACTACTATATGAGGGATGAATTAATATGGGGGATGAATTACTATAGGGGGATGAATTACTATAGGGGGATGAATTACTATATGGGGGATGAATTACTATATGGGGGATGAATTACTATGGGGGATGAATTACTATATGGGGGATGAATTACTATATGGGGGATGAATTACTATATGGGGGATGAATTACTATGGGGGATGAATTACTATAAAAACTTATTAAAACTAAAAACAGTGTACCATCCTATGTATTTTCAGTTTTAAAAATGTGGCTCTCAAAATAAATTTCAATCGTGGTTTTGGCGAGATTTGGCTCAGTTGAAAAAAAAGGTTGCCCACCACTTGTCTAGATGATTCATAGTGAATCTGTGATTAGAAAAAGTCCACTATGTCACAAAACTGTGCAGATAAGAGTTCCCTGTAAAGAAGAAAGTAAATACTTGCCTATCTCACTGCCTGAGCCAGTTAACACTGGACTAATCAAGAGAGATTGTCAGTTTAAATCTTTTCAGAAACTGACATTTCCTTGTATCTTGATCTCTTGTGGCCCCTGCTGTACTTGGTGGTTCAGCCTGCCATCCATTTATGTCACCACTGTAAGTTTTTTTTTTTTTTTTTTTTTCTCTCCATCATATACTGGTCAACTTTGTCTTCATAAAAACCTGGAACCAAATTGTAAAGATGTAATAATATTGTACGAAGTAATGCACTGAAAAACATTACATATATGAACCACATGGTTATCAGAATGCAGAATAGTTATTTAAAGTTGAACTCCAACCATCTATAAAAGCGTGAAATAATGCAAGTCTGTAGTCAGGAGTACATCATTTACAAAAAAAAAAAATAGGTTCATTTTTAAAGGTGCTATTGACATGAAATTTTCACCACATGTTGGTAACAACCCATGCAATCCATATATACAAAGAAACCAAAACAAATAAGTTCAGAAATTAAGTTGTGTAATAAAATGAATTCACAGTGGTAAAAAGTATTGAACACGCTAACTGAAAATTATTTAATACTTACAAAATTCTTTGTTGGTACTGACAGCTTCAAGACTCCTGTATGGAGAAACTACTTTCATGCATTGCTCAGGTGTGATTTTGGCCCATTCTTCCACACAAACAGTCTTCAAATCTTGTGGGTTCCGTGGGCCTCTTCTGCGAACTCTGATCTTTAGTTCTTTGTATAGATTTTCTATTGGATTCAAGTCGGGTATTTTGGCTGAATTCTAGCAGCTTTATTTTCTTTCTTTGAACCAATTTAAAGTTTCCTTGGTTTTGAGTTTGGGATCATTGTCTTGCTGAAATGTCCACCCTCGTTTCATCTTCATCATCCTGATAGATGGCAGCAGAATTTTTATCAAGAATGTCTTGGTACATTTTCCATTCATCCTTACAGGATGCCTATACCTTGTGTCTCCCTGTCTTTAGATGGGCCCACTGGAGGAGGATAGGAAGGAAAAGGAGGCTCTTTGTGAGATGAAAAGAGAGTGCACTACCTGCAAAAATGACACTCGCTAGTGCTTGGAAAAAGCAGCTGTGCAAGGAGTGCATCGATAAGCTGATCAAAAAAGAGTCAGGGTCCCTCTTCAAAGATTTCATACAAAACATGACTCAGGAGATGTCCAAAACCTTTCAAAACTTTAGGGAATAGATGCAGGAACTGGCCCAGGACGAGCCTCGACCCGGCACCTCAAGCATTTCTCCACCGGTTAAGAAGAGAAAATAGGATCCGGGCACTGTCACGGGCCAAGAAGAACACTTCCGACTTGGAGGAAGGCGAGATGGAAGACCAGATTCACAAGACGCAAAGGTTCTTTTTTCCAGTAGAATATACAGAAGGCCTCTTGAAAGTAATCTGACACTCTAGACAAAAGAGAAGCGTCCGCACGTTCCCGGTCCAATACACCCTATGGTCTACTATAAAAAGGGAATGGGAAGAGCCAGAAAGGAAAGCCTTTTTTCCTAAAAATCTTAAAAGGCGATTTTTGTTGAAGGAGGAAGATGCGTCTACGCGAGAGTCTTGCCTAAAACTAGATGCTCCTCTCTCGAAGATTTCGAAATCCACGGATTTATCTTTCGAAGACGGAGGTTCCATAAAGACTGAATGGTCCTCAAGGCCGATACATTTCTCAGAAGAGCATGGGAAGCATCTGCAGTTAACTTTAAACCAGCAATAGCAACAACCTGCATTTTCACAACCCTAGACGTATGGTTGGGCCTGCTCCGCTCTCACCTTGAATAAGGCACGCCGGCTGAGGAAATTCTTAAATCGCTACTGGTTTTGGAAAAAGCAGTGGCCTTTATTGCAGACGCATCGGCTGAAACCATCAAATATACAGCAAGATCAACTGCGCTCATAAAATCAGCCCGAAGAGCTATTTGGTTGAAATGCTGGCAGGGGGATATCTCTTCCAAATCCAGACTCTGTGGCCTGCCCTTCGAGGGAAAGTTCCTCTTTGGGCCAGAACTGACTTTGGTCCTCGAGAGATCTGCCGACAAAAGGAAAGGATTTCCAGTCCCCAGCAGGCAAGCGGAACAGAAGTTTTTTCATCTCAACAGGCAGCGGCCAACGAGAGAGACCAGATTTCAGGGACAGAAGAAAGGGTGGGTCTCAAAAAGAGGAAAGGAGAAGGGAGGCTTTCTCTTCAACTTTAACCAGGACAAAACCAAAACTCAGTCCAAGTGACTGGCGGAGCCAGGTGGGAGGAAGACTGGGGCACTTTCACACGCAATGGCTACAGACTACCCAGAATGCATTCATCCTAGACACAGGTGTCCGTTTATGAACCAGCGGTAATAGATCGCTGCTCAGTTCTCCGGCATTCTCGGAGAACACAGTTTATGAAGCAGTTCTCCGAACGAAGGGAGAACGGTCTCCAAACGCTGGAGAACGGTCTACAAACTCTGGAAAACGGCTGATTTTACTATAATCTTGCGAGATTACAGTAAAAGATCAGTTTACTAAACAGAGGTAAATTATCTCTGCTTAGTTTGCGGTCCCTCCTGATTCTCCAGCTCTGGGCTGGAGAATCTGGAGGGAGAACACAGATCTCCAGCGAAGGGCTGAACATGTTCTCCACTGATCTCCTGAGTGTCATAAACTGTGAATGACCAGAGAATAGCTGAGATCCGTTGAATCGCAGCTATTCTCTGTGTCATAAACGGACACCACAATTTTAAATGGCTACAGGATAGAATTTTCACAACTCCCCACTCACAGGTTCTTTGCGACTCTGCTGCCAAGGGAGGAGGGAAAGGCGGATGAACTCGTGAACCTCCTGGAAGAAATGCTCCAACAGAACGTAGGCAGTCAGTTGGAAGAAGAAAAGAAGGGAAGGGGATTTTACTCCCATTTGTTTTTAAGATTTAAGACGTCTGGGAAATGCAGAATGTTACTCGACCTAAAGAAAGTGAACAAATTTGTAAAACCCAAAAATTTTCGCATGGAGACAATTCACACGACGAAAGAAATCCTCCCTCCCAGAGTATTCATGGCATCAATAGACCTAAATGACGCATAACTTTACATCCCGATAAGGGAGGAGTCAAGGAAGTTCCTAAGGTTCGCGCTAAAGGGCAAGAATAGAACAATGTTATTGCAATTCAATGCATTGCAATTCAATGCAATGCAATTCCCTTCGGTCTGTCTTCAGCACCAAGGATATTTATGAAAATTCTAGCGGAACCTCTGCAAGAAGGGATAAATGTTATCCCCTACTTGGACGACCTACTCTAGTTTGCGGACACGGAAAGAGCTCTGAAATGCCATGTGGAGCATACAATATCCTTCTTAGAAAACCTAGGATGGCTAATAAATACAGAGAAATCACAGTTGGTCCCTTCCAACAGAATCACATACTTGGGATACATTCTGGATTTCACAAGCACCTGCTTTATACCTGACCGCAGAAAAAGCGCTCAGACTACAACAAGACAGGTGAAGCCTCCGGGGGACGGTAATTTGCACAATCAAACGGCATGAAGCTCGTCGGCCACATGACAGCAGCCATACCGGAGTATAATGGGTGCAGCTACACTCCAGAACAATACAAAATCACGTCCTCTCCCACTTGGACGGCAGCCAAGCATCTCTGGATTCCAGCATTTGCCTCACTCGCAAAGTGAGAGAGTGGTAGGGAAACATCCACATGCTGGAAGCCGGGAGAAGATGGAAACAATCCAACCTAACAGAAATCACCACAGACGCAAGCATGCAGGGGTGGGGCGCACACATGGAGGGTTGCCTGACCCAGGGCAAGTGGGACCCAGAAACCGCAAAAAGGTCATCAAACTTAAGGGAATTACTGGCATTTTTCAGAGCGCTTACAGCCTTTCAGGAGAAAATAGAAGGGAAAGAGATTCCGATCCTGTTGGACAATATGACGGCTGTCACATACTTGAACAGGCAAGGAGGCACAAGGTCCCCATGACTAATGGAATTGGCGGAAACCCTCCTGAGCTGGGCAGAAAGAAACCTAAAATCAATCACGGCGGTCCATCTGAAGGGAGACCTAAACCTGTTAGCGGACCAGCTGAGCCGAGAGGAAATCAACCAGTCAGAATGGTGCCGCAGTCACACTGTGTTCGCCCAAATCTGCAGCAGATGGGGCAGTCCCTCCATAGATTTCTTTGCCAGCAGAAGGAATACAAAACTAGGAAAGTACTTCTGCTTTCAAAGAGACCCCCCCCCCCCAGAGTGCGGGGACAGATGCACTGTCCCAGCCATGGGAGGGGGGACCTCCTTTACGATTTTCCCACTATTCAAACTACTACGAAGAGTGGTACAGAAAATACAGACGTCTCAGGCCAGAGTCGTCCTTATCGCTCCGTTCTGGCCCAAAGGTAATGGTTCTCCTTCCTAAAGAAGCTGAGCCTAACTGACCCATCGACGATACCACCCATGAATGACCTACTAGTACAGGGGGCAGTGGTACACCCACACCCGGAAAAACTGTCCCTGACAGCATGGCTTCTGAGCGGAGTAGGCTAGCGAATAAAGGCTAATAAACGAGAGTGGTCGCCACCATCTTGGACGGGTGGAAAAAGTCTACAAATGCCATTTACGACAAAAATCTGGAGGAAGTTTTTTTACTGGAGAAATGGGAACAAGTCGTCAGGAGCTCCTGTCCTAAATACAGTACTCTAATTCCTTCAAGCCGGGGCAGACAAGAACTTAGCCGCCAATTCACTCCAAAGTGCAAGTAGCTGCCCTATCTAACTTCCTGGAGTTGGCTATCTCCAGACGCAGAGTCCCGTGCACGCCAAAATACCTCTCTGGGATTTAGGCACAGTTTTAAAACTTTCCAACAGGAGCCATTTGAACCCTTGGGAAAATGCTCTCTCAGGCCCTGGACCCTCAAAGCCACTCTCTTGATAGCCCCAGTCTCTACTCGCAGAGTCAGCGAACTGCAAGCTCTGTCAGTGATAGAGCCTTACTGTACAATCCTGTTGGATAGGATTATCCTCCATATGGACCTGGCATTCCTACCAAAGGTCGCGTTGCATTTCCATAGAACACAAGAAATTGGAATACCATCCTTTTGTGGGAGCCTGAGCAACGCCAAAGAAAGAGACTACAACAAAATTGATGTAAGAAGATGCCCAATCACATACATCGAGCGCACTAAAGCATGGAGACGCTCGTCCTGCCTCTTCGTCTTACAGTTGCAAGAAAAAGTATGTGAACCCCTTGGGATTACGTGGAGTTTTGCATGAATTGGGCATAAAATGTGCTCTGAACGTCATCTAAGTCACAACAATAGAAGAACACAGTCTGCTGAACATAATACTACACAAACATTAGATGTTGCCATGGTTTAATTGCACATAACATGTAAACATTCACAGTGCAGCGAGGAAAAAGTATGTGAACCTTTGGACTTAATAACTAGTTGACCCTCCTTTTGGCAGCAATAACCTCAACCAAACGTTTCCTGTAGTTGCAGATCAGACCTGCACAACGATCTGGAGTCATTTTGGACCACTCCTCTTCACAAAACTGTTTCAGTGTTGCAATATTCTTGGGATGTCTGGTGTGAATCGCTCTCTTAAGGTCATGCCACAGCATTTCAATCAGGTTGAGGTCAGGACTCTGACTGGGCCACTCCAGAAGACGTATTCTGTGCTGTTGCAGCCATTGTTTTGTTGAATTACTTGTATGCTTTGGGTCATTGTCCTGTTGCATCACCCATCCTCTGCGGAGCTTCAGTTGGCGGACAGATGGTCGTACGTTTTCCTGCAAAATGTCTTGATAAACTCTGGAATTAATTTTCCCATCAATGACAACAATCCGTCCAGGCCCTGAGGCAGCAAAGCAGCCCCAAACCATGATGCTCCCTCCGCCATGTTTCACAGTGGGGATGAGGTTTTGATGTTGGTGTGCTGTGCCTTTTTTTCTCCACACATAGTGTTGTGTGTTCTTCCCAAACAACTCAATCTTGGTTTCATCTGTCCACAGTATATTTTGCCAGTAGTGCTGTGGAACATCCAGGTGCTCTTTTGCAAACTTCAAACGTGCTGCAATATTCTTTTTGGACAGCAATGGCTTCCTCCGTGGTGTCCTCCCATGTACTCCATTCTTGTTTAATGTTTTCCTTATTGTAGATGTGTCAACAAAAATGTTAGCATGTGCCAGAGATTTCTGTAGGTCTTTAGTTGATACTCTGGGATTCTTCTTTACCTCATGCAGCATTCTGCGCTGTGCTCTTGCAGTCATTTTTACAGGACGACCACGCCTAGGGAGAGTAGCAACAGTGCTAAACTTTCTCCATTTGTAGACAGTCTGTCTTACCGTGGACACATGAACATCAAGGCTTTTGGAGATACTTTTGTAACCCTTTCCAGCTTCATGCAAGTCAACAATTCTTGATCGTAGGTCTTCTGAGAGCTCTTTTCTGCGAGGCATGGTTCACATCAGACAGTGCTTCTTGAAACCAGTAAACCCAAAACAGGTGTGTGTTTTTCAAGGGCAGGACAGCTGTCAGCAACACATCCAATATCATCACACTGATTGGAGTCAAGGTTGGCTCACTCCTGGCTCCAATTAGCTCTGGGAGAAGTCATTAAGCTAGGGCCTCACATACTTTTTCCTCCCTGCACTGTGAATGTTTACATGTTATGTGCAATTAAACCATGGCAACATCTAATGTTTGTGTAGTATTATGTTCAGCAGACTGTGTTCTTCTATTGTTGTGACTTAGATGACATTCAGAGCACATTTTATGCCCAATTCATGCAAAACTCCACGTAATCCCAAGGGGTTCACATACTTTTTCTTGCAACTGTATTTCAAGGACCAAGGAAGGGATACAATGCCTCTAAAGGCACCATCGCAAGATGGATAAATGAAGCCATCTCAGAAGGATACAAAACCGCATCACTGGCACCACCACCTGGCTTAAAAGCGCACTCAACTAGGGCAACTGCAGCTACATGGGCAGAGAGAGCTGGTGCCTCCCCCGGACAGATCTGCAGGGCCGTAACATGGTCCAGCTTCAGGACGTTCGCCAAGCACTACCGGTTGGACCTGATCGCCAACAAGGACCAGGAGTTTGGCAGGAAGGTCTTGAAAGCAGCAGTCCCGCCCTAATGTACGTATTCCTATTCAATCCTCATGAAGCTGTCCTGGAAGATGACTTGGGAAAACGCAGTTATTTTACCTGTTAACTGCATTTCCAGGAATCTTCCAGGACAGCGTAGCTCCCTCCCGATTATTGTTTAGTTATACGCTGCCGTTTCATCATTCAATGGACTGGACATACATTGTTCCTACTGTTCTCTCTGTGCTTTATCCTAGGACTTTGGTTATATTCCTGTATTGAGGGTCCCCTGTGGAGAGAGGCTACTTATAGGGGAAAAAGTGGATCAAGTGTTTCCTGATGGGAGGAGCCTATTTCTCACGTGAAGCTGACCTGGAAGATTCTTGGAAATAGTAACCAGGTAAATAACCGCATTTTCCTTACTTGCAGGCCATTTGCTCAAGGAGTGAAGCCTGCCCCAAACATTCCTGATTGTTTTTAAAGCACCACTTTGTCTATTTAGGATAGACTAGGCGTAAGAATGAGTGCAGTCTAGAAGTACAAGAGTGTGCGCTGTCCTTCTGCTGAAGCCTGCGCATGTGCATTGTGCTCTCCTGTCTCATTCTTCTGGCTCATTTGTGACTTTGGGTCTGCCAGACCTGTTCTTTTCCGCTTCTTTCCATTTCCATGTGCCTTTTTTAAGGTGTAGGAAACTGTTTCATAACTCATCAATATTTTATAGCCTCATCAGTTTTTCGTAATGTAACTTTTTTTTTTTTTTCTTTAATCTGGCAGTCTACCACTTACATTTGTACCTTTCAGGTTATTTACTGGATATGAACTGCCTAAATAATTAAAAAAAAATGGACAAGAGCTGTTGACTGTGAGTGCATATTCCAGTGTGCCCCAAAAAAAAAAAAAAATTATATATATATATATTATTATTATTATAATATTTTTTTTTTTTGTGTGTATACCTTGTTACCTGAAATAACTAACCTGCCCCACATAGGCAGGCATACCATTTTCAGTGGTGTGAGGCCTAACCTTGAGAGTTGCACTGATTTGGATAATCAGTTGAGGAAGGAGTAGGTTCTATTACCTGCTGCTATACTACTGGCTTTTTGCTTTTCTTTCTGCTTCAGAATTTTGACCAGAACAAACTTGAGGAAGAGATGAGAAAACGCAAAGAAAGAGTTGAGAAATGGCGAGAAGAACAGCGTAAGAGAGTTGAAGAGACCATTGGAGAGTTGAAAAGAGAAGTTGAAGAGTTGAAGCAAGGAAAGAAGTGGAGTTTAGAGGATGATGATGGTGAGTTCTGCAACCAACTTTGTACTGCAATGTTGTTAACTTCTTCCTGACCGCCCTATAGCAGAACTATTGCTACAGGGAGGCAGAGCTGTGCAAAATCATGTATGCATGCATGATTTTGCATTTCCGGGTACGGGGCGTGCGCCGTACCCTACTCGCGTGGCCATTGGCGGCTACAGCTGTCAATCGCCAGGTGCTGGCAGGGAACGCTGAGGAACACTGACAGGGGAGAGGTCTGTATGTAAACAACACAGATCTCTCCCCTGTCAGCACCAGCATGCTGCTTTGTATTGCTCTGCATAGCAGAGCAATACAAAGCAGCATGCTTATATAGTAAAATATGCACAGCACACATAGTAAAACAGCACACAGTTAACCTTTTGAATGCCCCAGATGTTAACCCCTTCCTGCCCAGTGTCATTAGTACAGTGTCAGTGCTTTTTCTTGGCATTGATCACTGCATTAGTGTCACTGGGGATGTCAGTGGCAGTTCTCAACCAGTGTCAGAATGCCTGCCGCATACCTGCTATAAGTCACTGATCACCGCCATTACTAGTATAAAAAAAAATTTAAAATAAATATTCCGGTGTATATATACCGCCATTTGTAGACGCTATAACTTTCACGTAAACCAATTAATTACACGTATTGGGATTTTTTTTTTTTTTTTTTTTAGCAAAGACGTAGCAGAATACATTTTGGCCTTAATTTTTGACTACATTTTATATTTTTGTTATTTTTTTACAGGATATGTTTTATAGCAAAAAGTAAAAAATATAATTTTTTTCAAAATTGTTAATCTTTTTGTGTTTATAGCACAAAAAATAAAAATTGTAGAGGTGATCAAATACCATTGAAAGAAAGCTCCATTTGTGGGGAAAAAACATAAATTTCATTTGGGAGTAGCTTTGCATGACCGCACAATTTTCAGTTAAAGTAACACAGCGTCTTATCGCAAAAAATGGCCTGGTCAGGAAGGGTGGTAAATGATCTGAAGGGGAGGTGGTTAAGCTGCAAGCGTTTGGACTCCTTCACATCACTGTGCTGAAAACTGCATGCTAAAAAACCTTGTGGTTTTCAGTGTGTAGTTTGAAAGCACCCAAGGTGTCCTGAAGAGAGTGTGCTTGAACTCCTGCATGTAAAAGTTTAGATATGGATTGAACCGTTTGAATAAAATTTTATTTTCGATGCGGCTGTGTGGTACATCATTGTGCTAAACAGTCCAGGTGGGACTTAGAGCTTTTTTGTTTCATTGTTGCAGATGATGAAGATGAGCCAGCTGAAGGAGAGAAAGAAGGGCAAGAGGAGGAAAACGAGGAAGTGGATCCTTTAGATGCCTACATGGAAGAAGTCAAAGAAGAAGTCAAAAAGTTTAATATGGGCAGTGTCAAAGGTGGAAGTGAAAAGGTTAGAAATGTAGCATGCTTTTGTGTCCTACGGACACAGCTGTTCATGGGATGAGGTAAAAGGCCAATCACAACGACCTTTTACCATGTGATCAGCTGTGTCCAATGACATAGCAGATCACCGAGTAAATACAGTTGCCGATTATCGGTTGCACTTTCTTAATGCTGTCATAGTGTGAGGAAAGTACTGCCGATAACCGGCAACTGTCACAGAGCAGATCGACATTGATGATCAGTGCCCAGCAGTTCTTGCCGGTTAGCGCCTCCCATCAGTGCAGCATCATCAGTCCCACCTCATCAGTGCAGTCTCAGTGCTGCGTATTAGTGCAGTTTCATCAACGCACATCAGTGAAGGAGAAAAATTACCTGTTTGCTAAGTTTTATAATGGAAACAAACTTTTTTTTTTTTTTTTTTAAATTGTTTATAGTGCAAAAAAATAAAACACCTAGTGACGATTAACCACTTGCCCTCCTGAGGATTTACCCCCCTTTCCTGACCAGGCCTCTTTCTGCTATACAGCGCTGCAGTATTTCAACTGGGCTGTCATGCAATGCTGTACCCAAACAAAATTTATGTCCTTTTTTCACACAAATACAGCTATCTTTCGGTGATATTTGATCACCTGTGCTCTTTTTATTTTTTACGCTATAAAAAAAAAAAGGCCAAAAATTTTGAAAACTATTTTTTTTTTTTTTTTACTCTTCAGCTAGAAAAAAATATTTAGTAAATGCAAAGTTAGTCATAAATTTAGGGCAAAAAGTATTTTGCTACATGTTTTTGGTAAAAAAAAAAAAACCCAATAAGTGTTTGATTGCTTTGTGTGAAAGTTATAGCATCTACAATCTATGGTATAGATTAGGGAAGCAACGAAATTTTGGTGGCCGAAATGTTTTGGCCAAAGACACCCCTTTCGGCCGATACGAAAAAAAGCACCAATACAGGTGGTGAAAAAACCTTGCTGCCCGCCGCTCAGTAGTTCTCAGCTTTACCTGAGAAACCATCGAACGATCCTGGCACTGGGCATAGAGATTAGTGAAGGAAAGATGGCCTCCACGCATCTCTATGCCCTTGGAGGACCGGAGCGTCACTTTCGGTTCCAGCCATTTTTATTTATTTATTTTTTTAAAGCACTAGATCAATGCTATTTTTTGATCCAGTGCTTTATATTGCAGAGGAGAGATGTGGGGTCACAAATTATTTATATCACAAGGGATGCGTGCATTTCTTGTGATAAGAATAAAAGTGATTAAAATTTTTTTTAAAGGGACAGTGCAAAAAAATAAAATAAAAATTTTTTAAAGTGCCCACATCGGGGGATGGGGCACTTTAAACTTTTTTATTGTTTTTTTTTTTTTTTTAAAGGGACAGTGCAAAAAAAAACCTTTTAAATTTAAAAAACGGTTTAATGTGCCCCTGTTCCCCCGTGCTCGCATGTGGTGGTGAACGCATACGTAGGCCACGCCCACATATGTCAAACCATACACGTGAGGTATCGCCTCGAACGTCCGAGCAAGAGCAATAATTCTCGCACTAGACCTCCTCTGTAACTTTACACTGCTAACCTGTAGAAATTTTTAAAGCATCACCCATGGAGATTCTTTAAGTATTGCAGTTTCACGCCATTCCATGAGCGTGCGCAATTTTAAAGCGTGACATATTGGGTATGTATTTACTCGCCGTAACATCCTCTTTCATATTGTACAAAAAAATTGGGGTATATATTTTTTTGTTTTTGGTAAAGTGTATTTTTTTCTAAAAAATATATATTCATTGTTAAAAACGTCGCCTTTTGGTTTCAGTTTTCGTCCAAGTGCATTTTGAATTTTCGGTTTCAGCAGCAGAATTTTCATTTTGGTGCACCACTAGTATAGATACTGCAATTTACTCAATTTTTTTTTTTTTTTGCTATACAGCTCAGCACTAGTTTAAATGACAATTGCGCGGTCATGCAATACTGTCCATAAATTACAGTAACTTTCTTCTTTTTTTTTTTTTTTTACACAAATAGAGCTTTCTTTTGGTGGTATTCAATCACCTGTGAGCTTTTTATTTTTCAAGCTATAAATAAAAAAAATACAGAAAATTTTCGATATTTTCTCATTTCTGTCATAAAAAAAAATCCAAAAAACTCAAATTGTGTCATAAATTTAGGCCAAAATGTATTCTGCTACATCCCAATAAGTGTATATTGATTGTTTAATATTTAGCATCTACAAACTATTTTATAGATAATGGAATTTACACAGCCCTTACTTTCTGACTGCCTATCACTTTTCTTGAGGTGCTAAAATACCAGGACAGTACAAACACCTCCAAATGACCACTTTTCAGAAAGTAGACACCCTTAAGCTACATGCTGAGAGGCATGTTGAGTCCATGGAAGATTTTTTTTTTTTTTTCCACAAGTCTTTGGAAAATGACAAAAACATTTTTTTTTTCACTTAAAGGATATATTGCTCACACAAGCCATGTGCGTATGTGAAATTACACCCCAAAATACATTCTGCTACTTCTACCGAGTATGGGGATACCACATGTGTGAGAATTTTTGGGAGCCTAGCCACATACAGGATCCTGAAATCCAATGGCCACTTTGAAAGCCTGAAGGTGTGTAACTTCTTCATTTCACTTCCTCACTACCTATCACAGTTTCAGAGGCCCTGAAATGCCAGGATAGTACCCCCCTCCCCAAATGACCCCTTTCTGGAAAGTAGACACCCCAAGGAATTTAAAAAGAGGCATGCTAAGTACTTTGCAGATCTAATTTTTTTCTCAAGGTTTTGAAATCTAAAATAAGAAAAGAAAAAATGTTTGTTTTCTTTCATCATTTTCCAAAAATTGAGGCAACAAACAAGATCTGCAAAATACTCACCATGACTAAACATGTCTCTCAGCAAATAGTTTGGGGTGTCTATTTTCCAAAAAGGGGTAATTTTAGGGGGTGTGGGCATTTTATGCCCAGCATTAGATGTTTATGCCATGCATCACTCACTTTTCTAACCACCTGAAGACCAAGCCTTTTCTGACAGTTTTTGTTCACATGAAAATAATTTGTATTTTTTACTAGGAAATTATTTTGAACCCCCAACCATTATATATTTTTTTTAAAGCGGATTCTTTAGTGAATAAAATGGGTGCCGCTTTTTTTTTTTTCTTCACATAGTACTCAGTGACTTTTCAAACGCAAATGTTTACAAAAATATTTTTTTACTTTTAAAGCACAATATATTGGCCAATTATTTGGTAAATATAAAAAACGATGGTATACCGAGTAAATAGATGCCAAACATGACATGCTTTAAAAGTTTGCACGCCCCATGCAATGGCGACAAACTGCACACATTTTTATTATCCATAGGCAACGGTTTAAAAGCCTTTACAAGCTACCTTTTTAGATTTACAGAGGAGCTCTAGTGCTAGAATTGCTGCCTTTGATCTGACATTTGCAGCGATACTTCTCATGCATGGTTGGGGGGGGGGGTTTCGAGGGTGCTTTTAACGTTAAAAAAAAAAAAAAAAAAAATTCTTTTTAAATTCTGTTTACACTCTCCCTTTTTAATTTTTTTTTTTTAACGCTTTTAATGCTATCACAGGGAATGCAAATATCCCCTATAACTTCAATTGGCATTGTCATATATTCTTTTTTGAGAAATCTGGGGTCTATCAGACTCTAGATATCTCCTCTGCCCTTACATTATCTAATCTCACCAAGATCGATGTGATCAAATGCTTTCCCAATTTACAGATGGCGCTGTTTATATCATACAAAACTGAAGTAATGAAATGCTCGTAGCTTCTGATTTCTTAGACTATAGAGATGATTGGCACCATTCTGGTCTCCAATCAGCTCTATGGTCAGCTGGCAGAAACACTGGCTGCATTCTCAGGTTCCCCTGATGGCATGTGACTGCCCGAGAAGGCAGCGGGGGAGGGGGGCATCTTCTCCCGCTGCTTGTAAAAGCTAGCTGAAAAAACGATACCAGAATGATGCCTGCAGCTGTAGGCATCATCCTGGTATAACCACTCAGTCCAGTGATATACCAGTACGTCGCTGGTCCTTGTTGGAAGTATATGCTATGTGTTTTTATTTTTTTTTTTTTATGCAGCCTGCCAGAAAAAGTGTGTGGTATGCCCACCATTAGAATATATCTCCCTGTATGCACCCACCTCAAATGGTGGGCACACATGAAATGTGCCAAAAAATATAAAATATATATGCCAAAGTATAGAGGCCATCCTCCCACTGGCCACCCCAGGCCCCCATGCTTCAGCATATATGCTCCTTTTTTTTTTTTTTTTTTTTTTTTTTTTAACTGCGGATGAAAAATCTCATCCAACAGCACTGCCCACACTGATAACCTATGTATGTTCTGAGAGCAAGACCCTGTTGCTGTCAGGATAAACAGGTTGGTGCTGCAGCCGAACGACATTCCTGCAAAGAAAACAGCAATGGTTAACAAAACAGTAACATTATAACCGTAAAATCGTAACAGTAGAACAGTAACAATGACAATAACAAAAAACTATTTTTAGTTTTTAAAATGTATTTATTTTTTGCCTTTTTTGTTTTACTTTTTTTTTTCTTTAACTTTTTAAAACTGATTGTAGGGTCTCTCAAAAAGCGATAGCCAGTTTCCTGACTACCTAACATCTTTCAAGACCCTGTGTAAATATGTGCACTGAACTGTGCCGTGCTGTGCCCTATACTAATACTCCACTAGTGTATGGTAATGACGGAAGCAGTCCTTGAGGCAGAAACAAGGTTGGTCAAGACGGGGGACAAAAAAAGTGGGTGTCGCGTCTTATTCCGTGTCTGCTACAGACATAACATCTTCTTTGGGATAACCTTTGGGTTGGGGTACCAGAGAGGACATCTGGAAAATGCCTTTCATTCAGCCAGCTAACTGCATCTAGATTTGAGGATTGGGCCACAGCACCTTCTGGATACAAAAGGGCCGTGGTGATCTCTTCCTGGAATTTTAGGAAGGATCCACTTCATCCAGTTGATTTGTAAATTACAAAAGCGTTCTATGTAGCCAATTTAAATAAATAAATAGACACTTTTTTGTACCAGGTATGGATTCATCATTTGATCATTGAAGTCCACCCCTCCCATGTTAAGGTTATAGTCGTGGACACAGAGGGGTTTCTCAACAACGCTAAGCACCGTGTTAATTTGGACTGTCGCGTCTGCATGAATGGAAGACAAGACGAAAACATCCTGTTTTTGTCCTTCCACTTCATGGCAAGCAATTCATCATTCTTTAAGCAGGTTTTCTCTCCCTTTCTAAGCTGGGTATTTACAAGCCGTTGGGGGAAGCCCCGGTGATTAGGTCGCACGGTGCCACATGAGCCAATTCCAAGATTGTACAAGTGCCTAAATAGTGGCATGCTTGTATTCAAACTATCTTGCCACTGCTTCCACTGTAGTCTGGGCAGTCGGGGACTCTACTTCGCTGTCTCTTCCCTCCATAAACTCTAAATTTGTACTTATATCCTGTGGCCCTCTCACAGAGCTTATACAATTTGACCGTATATCTGGCACGCTTGATGGGGATGTACTGTTTAAATGCAAGGCGGCCAGTAAAGTGAATGAGGGACTCATCCACGCAGATGTTTTGCTGGGGCGTATAAACATCTGCAAATTTCTCAGTGAGGTGGTTTGAGGGGCCAAATTTTGTAGAGCCTGTCATGTTCAGGGTCACCCCGAGGACGACCGTGTGTTATCACTGAAATGGATGAAGCGCATTATCATCTCATACCTATGCCTGCTCATGGCAGCAGAAAACATTGGCATATGATGAATCGGGTCTGTGGACCAATACGACCGCAACTCCTTTTTTGTAATGCCCATGTTGAGGGTTAGACCCCAAAAAACTTTAAGTTTGGAAACCATAATGGGTTTCCATGCCAATGGTCTGGCAAGGTTTGAATTTGGGTTTGCGGCGCTATATTGTTGAGCATATAAATTACTTTGGCACACAATCAAATTGTACAAATCTTCTGTGAAAAACAGCTCCATAAAATCAAGGGGAGTAGTTAAATTTGCTGTTTCCAGCTGAATTTTGGGTTGGGCAGTGAATGGGGGAATTACAGGTGCTGCAGAATCTGTGGGCTGCCAATCAGAATTTGCAAGCACGTCCGGAAGGACACTAGGGGCTCTACAGACCTGTGCGAACTGTTGGGTGCTTCGGGACACTACTTGTGCTTGCCACCATACCAGCTTGTAATGCACTTATGGGACTCGCCACATCACCAAGTGATACTACAGTGCTGATGTAAAAAAATACCAGGATATAATAGGCCGCTGGTGCTTGCCAGTTCACTAAAAGGTAGTGCGGCACTAGTACTGGCACTCTGCTGCATATGAGACAAGTCATGCACTCCTAGCCCTTCAGCTTCATGAGGTTGGGTACGCCTGATTTAACCAGGGACCTCGTCTCCATCGCCTGAGCTACCTGTCGGGGTGCCACTGCTGTCTACAGGTTTGTATTCTAAGGCCGATTGTGTCAGGGAGTCTTCCCCTTCGATCTCACCTGACATGCTCAGAATCCTGTAGGCCTCTTCACTAGTGTACCTTTCTTTTGGACAATAAATTTACAGGTACCTAGTGCGACTCACGGGAAAAAGATCACCTGGCTGTCAGGGACTGCTTGAACCGCTACAAAAAAAATTTACCGGCAAGTGCTAACAGAGATCAGGCTAACTGACCCTGATGCTATCTGACGTCGCTAGTGGCACTAATACAGTGATCAGTGAAAAAACTGTACACTGACACTGTACTAATAGCGGTGGCAGGGGGCAATCAAAGGGTTAAATGTGGCAATCAAGAAGTTAAAATGTCTCTAACATATTGTGCGTGCAGTGTGCTGCTTTTACTCATGTGTGATGTCTGTCTTCTCTTTCTGGAACAAAATGGTTCCATGGAGAGAAGAACCAGCTATATCCTGTGCCTCATATTTACAAATACAAGCACAGCTCTTTATCAGGAGATTGGCAGAGTTCCAGCCAAAATCACTGGCCGAGACCTGCTGATATACACCACCTACAACAAATGATAGTGGGGGGGGGGGGCACGCACATGCGTTCTCTAAACCCAGAAGAGCAAAGCCACATACATGTACTTCTCTTTGCCTGCAGCTGCCGCCCGTCCGCAGTACATTGGGAAGCAGGAAGTGGTTAATTACCACCAACAGCTCTATTTATGTGAAAAAAGATAAAAATTTTATATCGGTACAATGTTGCATGACTGCACAGCTGTGTGAGCACTGAATGCTGAAAATCGACCTAGGCCAATTTGTTTGTGTGTAGATAGAGCTTTCTTTTGGTGGTATTCAATCTCTATTGGGTTTATTTTTTTGCGCCATAAACGAAAAAAGACCACAAATTTTGAAAAAAAAAAACACCCTTGTTTTTCTTAGTTATAAAATTTTGCAAACAAGTATTTTTTTCTGCATAAATTTAATCAAGCTTTATACTGCTACGTTCCTTGGTAAAAATAACTGAAATTCGTGTATATTATTTGGTCTGTGTGAACATTAGAGTCTGCAAAGCTGTGGTACCAATCATTGAAAATTGATCACACCTGATGTACTGATTGCCTATCTCATATTTCTTGAGGCATTAACATGCCAGGACAGTACAAATACCTCCCAAAAAAGTAGACAGTCTGAAGTGTTTAGTGAAGGGCATGGAAAGTTTTTTTTAAGTTGTAATTTTTTTCCAGTTTATTTGGAAAATGAAGAAATTAAATAAACTTTATTATAAACAATAAATAATTTATTAAAGAATAAATTAAAAAAACACATTCTGCTACTTCTGAGTATAGCGATACCACATGTGTGAGACTCACAGCCTACACTAGCACAGATGTTGATGTGACACTTGGACAGGGACCGATGGTGCTTGGTGTACTGTGTGGGGATGGCTGCAATATGCGTTCTCAATATACCGTATTTGCCGGCGTATAAGGCGACTTTTTACCCCTTGAAAATCTTCTCAAAAGTCGGGGGTCGTCTTATACGCCGGTATACGGCATACTGACACTTTTTAGGGGGGCGCGTTGCCACCGCCGCCCCCCCCTTCCCCCAATGGAAGGGACACTAAGTACAGGGGTGGGCAGCGGCGGTTTCTTACCTGGTTCCGGTCCCACGACGATCCGGTCCAGGAAGCGCGGCTGCGCCTTCAGTTCGGCCACTGGATGTTCGTGCGGCTGCTCGGCTCCGCCTCCTCACCAGTGATTGGCCGCCAGAACTGTAGCTCAGGAAAGGCACACAGGCGGCCAATCACCGGCGAGGGGGTGGAGCCGAGCGGCCCCGCGAAAATCGAGTGCAGGACCAGCAGGTAAGTGGTCAGTGTAGAAGTGCTGCTGCAACCACATATGCTGGCTGCAGCAGCACCATACGAGAACAGGGTCAGCAAGTGTCAGTGGGAGGAATAGTGCCCCATCATTGGTGTCACTGATACCAATGATGGAGCACTATTCCTCCCACTGATACCAATGATGGGGCACTATTCCTCCCACTGATACCAATGATGGGGCACTATTCCTCCCACTGACACCAACGATGGGGCACTATTCCTCCCCCCCACTGATACCAATGATGGGGCACTATTCCTCCCACTGATACCAATGATGGGACACTATTCCTCCCACTGATACCAATGATGGGGCACTATTCCTCCCACTAATACCAATGATGGGGCACTATTCCTGCCACTGATACCAATGATGGGGCACTATTCCTGCCACTGGTGTGCATTGGAAGAGGGGTAGTCTTATACGGCGAGTATAGCTCAAACACTAAATTTTAGCAGGAAAAGTAGGGGGGTCGTCTTATACGCCCAGTCGTCTTATACGCCGGCAAATACGGTAGCTGAAAACTAAAATAATCAACTTTACAGAGAGCTGTCACAGGCTGCCGCAATCCCCCTTGCCCCCGCCCCGCACTGAGCTCAACGGGAAGCTCTGACACAGAGACACATCTCTCTGTTTACACTGGGTGATGACTGTGATTAGATACAGCCATCATGTGATCGGAAGGTCCAACCACAGCACCCATGTCCCGATCTGTGATGCGCTGTGTCCTAGGGACACAGCCATCACAGGATTGCATGCACATTTTGACTGGATGTTCAGGAACATCTTTTCGGAACGGGAAAGCTCCCACCCAGCCAATTATGTGCAGTGGCCGGCTGGGAAGTTGTTTAAATTTATTTATCAATCTATACTCAGTACCACATAATGACAAAGTAAAAACAGAATTTTGAAAATGACTGAATTAAAAATAAAAAAACTAAAATGCCAGCTTGGCATAAGTATTCAGACCCTTTGCAACAACACTTGAAATTTAATTCCAATGCCTCTCATTTTTTTAGATAGTTTCTGAGATGTTTCTATACCTTGATTGGAGTCCACCTGTGGTAAATTAAATTGATTGGACATGATTTGTAAAGGTACACAGTTTTGCACAGAGGAGAGGCTTCCATCCAGTCAGTCTGCCATAAAGGCCAGATCATTGGAGGGCTGCAGTGCTGAGTGTTCTAGAATTTTGCCCCATCTCAACACAGGATCTCTGAAACTCGGTCAGAGTGACCATCGAGTTCTTTGTCACCTCTCTCCCCCCATTTGCTTAGTTTGGCCGAGCAGCCAGCTTTTGAAAGAGTCATGGTTGTGCCAAACGTTTTCCACTTGAGAATTATGGAGGCCTCTGTGCTCTTGGCAACCTTCAGTGCAGATTTTTTTCTGTAGCCTTGCAATAATCTTATCTATGAGCTCTGCAGGCAGTTCCTTTGACCTCATGGCTTCTGTTCTGATACATTATACATTTCCAGCTGTGAGGCCTTTTTATGGAGAGGTATGTCCCTTTCCAAATCATGTCCAATTTAACTTACCACAGGTGGACTCAAATCAAGGTGTAGAAACATTTCTGTAACAATCGAGAAATGAGAGGCACCTGAGCTAAATTTCAAATGTTGTTGCAAAGGGTCTGAATACTTATGCCAATGTGATATTTCAGTTTTTTTTATTACAAAAATTGTTAAATTGTATAATCAGGCTGGAACAGAACAATTGTTTTTTTTTTCTGTCAGTGATTACATACCCTCTGTCCTCAGCTGCACAAGAGCTGGGTGAGGAGAAACAGCACACTGATCTTCCCAGTGAAAGGCTGCAGAGGGGGTGTGTCAGCAGATGTCTGATCATTGGCAGAGAGCAGGTGGAGTTCCAGCATAGTAAAAAAAAAAAAAACAGATCAAGCAGGAGCACTATGGATTTTAGACAAAGGAAGCAATACAAATAGAACAGGATACTTTTTCATATAAGGACATGGTACAGCAGGCACATATCCAGAATATGAAATGTTGGGATTACATATTCTTTAAAGGACTCCATACAGCAATGTTCATGCCTTTTGGGTCTTATTTGTACATATGTACAGGATCTTACAGCTGAATTTCAGAACTTTCCCCCTTTGTGCTTTATGCTTTTAAATGTTTCTTTGAATTTACAAAAAATATTTGCTTTTCTTCAAGCTGAAACCTTTTTCATGGTTACAAAGCCAAATGGCAGTGTTTGTCTTATTTTGGATCTCAAGAGACTCAACAAGTTTCTACAAATGCTGAAATTTGGGATGGAATCTGTGTTTGGTGGTGGCTCCTCTCATCTCCAGCAGGGAGATTTCCTGGCATCTGTGAATTGCAAACATGCCTTCCTGCACAACCCGATCTTTCAACTGCAGTTTGCAGTGGAGGGACAACCACTTTCAGTTTGTCGCTCTGTTGCTTGGCCTGTCCACAGTTCCCAGATTGTTCACCAAGGTTTTGGCTCTGGTTATGGGGCTCCTGTGTACTCAGGGTATTCATGTTATAGGATACCTGGATGACTTCTGAAAGAGTAATCAGCTTATCTGCTGGAGACCAGTATGCCTTATACAGTGTACACTCTGGAGAGGTTCAGATAGAGAACTCATTTACAGAATTCAGCCTTAGTCTGAACCCAGAAGTTTGAATATTTAGGTCTGACCCTGCGTATACTGTCCAGGAAAAAGTTATTCTCCCTCTGGACGAATATCTTACTCTGAGGGCCCAAGTAGATGTGCTCATGATTCTGACAAATCCCTCAATTTGCTTTTGCATGCATGTTCTGGGAAAGATGGTGGCCTCCTTTTTGAGGCAATGCCCTTCACCCAGTTGCATTCTAGGCCCCTGTGAAGGAATATTTTAGCAGCATGGAACAGGAGGACACAGACAATGGATTCCTGATGGTAAACACAAGCACGAGGCTGTCTCTGAACTGGTGAATCTCCTGCTTAGATGTTGGACATGGGAAAAATCATTCCCTCCTGTATCCTGGAGGGTCCTGACAACAGACATGAGCCTGATGGACTGGGGTGGAGTTCTGGACAATTTTCAGTCCAGGGAACTTGGTCACCGCAGGAGATGTCATTGCTCATCTACATCCTGAAATTCGGGGTGAGTTGCCTTGACCTACTGCATTAGTCAGTGTAGCTGAAGAGCCTTTCTGTGAGTGTTCAGTCAGACAACGTCATGGCATACAGAAATCATCAAGGAGGCTTAAGAAGTCAGGTTGCTCAAGAGGAAGTGGAACTCCATGTTCCCATGCTGTCCACCTTCCACATGGAAAATTGGCAGGTGGAGTTTCTCAGCCATCATCAACTGTCTCTTTGCCCAGAGGTGTTCAAAGAACTCAGTTGATGGTGAGGCACCCCGGATATGGATCTTTTGAGGTCCCGGTTCAAAGCAAAGCTAGATGGGTTTCTCGCCAGGGATCCTCAAGCATTTGCGGTGGATTCTCTGGTGAAACCATGGGACTAGTTCTCCCTAGTTTGTCTTCCTGCTGTTACAGCTATTAGTTCGTCTGCATCCCAGGATTTGTTGAAGGAATACTGGTGATTTCTGATCAGCCAGGCCCAGAAGAACTTGGTACTCAATCATTGTGAACATGTCAGTGGATGATACTTCTAGATCAACCTGATCTTTTGCAACGTCACATCTTTCATACTTTACAGTTGCTGGCTTTACCACCATGGCTGTGGAAGCCAGAGACATGAGAGACAGGGTAGTTATTGATTCAGTCATTCCTTTGCTACAGGACACTCAAAAAGCAATTTAACTGAAGATTTACCACAGAACTTGGAAATTTGATTTTGCTCGGAGTGAAACCAGGTGATTTCAGTCTAACAAGTATGTTGTGAGTTGAATCCTAATGCTGGCCATACATTATACAATTGTCTTGAGAATTTTGCTTTAGATTTACCAAAGACCATATAATATGAGGTCAAACCTAAACAACATTTTCAATTGTATTCAATTAGGCAAGCCCTTGCACTACATAGTTAAAGGTAAATCTAAAGAAAATTGGACAGAAATATGTAAGAAAATTGTATGGTGTATGGCCAGCCTTAGGTAGTCTAGCTAAAAAAGACAAAATCCAATTAAAAAAAAAAAAAAAAAATTTAGTTTGGAGTCGATTTCCTCTGTAGGAAACATTTTTCAGTTAAATGTGTTCATGGCAGCCATGGATTTTAGGGTTTTAGCCTTTTCAGCCAGTTCATCTGGCTGAAAAGACAAAAGTCTATCTAGTTCAACCATTTAAACAAAAAAAAAAGTTATATTCCTATACACATATTTGATCCAGAGGAAGGCAAAAAACCCAGCAAAGCATGATCCAATTTGCTCCTGGAGAAAAATTCCTTCTTGATCCCCCGAGATGCAATTGGATATTCCCTGGAATCCTGGCTTTTCTTTTTTCTGAAGTTGATCTGGTACTGGCCTTGAATATGATTAATGTTCAGATTTTGGCTTTGACGGTCCTTTTTCAAAGACCAATTGCTTCACATTCCTTGGTGTTTGCCTTTATGCAAGGCAGTCAGGACTCCATTGATTCCATAGGACCTCAACTTGGTACATTCTGTATTGCAGAAATTTTCTTTTGAACCCACCTGGGATATTCCTTCAGTTCTTTTGACCCAGATTATTTTTCTGGTTGCCATTACTTTGGCTTGCAGAGTTTCAGAATTGGCTGACCTTTCATGTAAGGAACTGTTACTAATGATCCACTGTGATAAGGTGGTTCTGTGGCTTCAGTTGACATTTTTTATGGTGGTTTCTTCTTTCCATTTCAACATGGACATTGTGTTACCCTCTTTCTGTCCTAAACTGCTGATGCCAGGGTGCATAGTTATTCACATTTTGAATGTGGTTAGTGCTATCCAGTGTTACCTGAACTTAACTGCTGCTATTCATGAGTGGGAAGGTTCAAGTGTCATGCAGCTTCCAAGTCTATCATTTCTCAATGGATCGGTTTGGCTTATTTCTCAAGCTTTCGATCTACAGTTGCAAGAAAAAGTATGTGAACCCCTTGGGATTACGTGGAGTTTTGCATGAATTGGGCATAAAATGTGCTCTGAACGTCATCTAAGTCACAACAATAGAAGAACACAGTCTGCTGAACATAATACTACACAAACATTAGATGTTGCCATGGTTTAATTGCACATAACATGTAAACATTCACAGTGCAGGGAGGAAAAAGTATGTGAGGCCCTAGCTTAATGACTTCTCCCAGAGCTAATTGGAGCCAGGAGTGAGCCAACCTTGACTCCAATCAGTGTGATGATATTGGATGTGTTGCTGACCGCTGTCCTGCCCTTAAAAAACACACACCTGTTTTGGGTTTACTGGTTTCAAGAAGCACTGTCTGATGTGAACCATGCCTCGCAGAAAAGAGCTCTGAAGACCTACGATCAAGAATTGTTGACTTGCATGAAGCTGGAAAGGGTTACAAAAGTATCTCCAAAAGCCTTGATGTTAATGTGTCCACGGTAAGACAGACTGTCTACAAATGGAAAAAGTTTAGCACTGTTGCTACTCTCCCTAGGCTTGGTCGTCCTGTAAAAATGACTGCAAGAGCACAGCGCAGAATACTGCATGAGGTAAGGAAGAATCCCAGAGTGTCAGCTAAAGACCTACAGAAATCTCTGGCACATGCTAACATTTTTGTTGACACATCTACAATAAGGAAAACCTTAAACAAGAATGGAGTACATGGGAGGATACCACGGAGGAAGCCATTGCTGCCCAAAAAGAATATTGAAGCACGTTTGAAGTTTGCAAAAGAGCACCTGGATGTTCCACAGCACTACTGGCAAAATATACTGTGGACAGATGAAACCAAGATTAAGTTGTTTGGGAAGAACACACAACACTATGTGTGGAGAAAAAAAGGCACAGCACACCAACATCAAAACCTCATCCCCACTGTAAAACATGGCGGAGGGAGCATCATGGTTTGGGGCTGCTTTGCTGCCTCAGGGCCTGGACGGATTGTTGTCATTGATGGGAAAATGAATTCCAGAGTTTATCAAGACATTTTGCAGGAAAACGTACGACCATCTCTCCGCCAACTGAAGCTTCGCAGAGGATGGATGATGCAACAGGACAATGACCCAAAGCATACAAGTAATTCAACAAAATAATGGCTGCAACAGCACAGAATACGACTTCTGGAGTGGCCCAGTCAGAGTCCTGACCTCAACCCGATTGAAATGCTGTGGCATGACCTTAAGAGAGCGATTCACACCAGACATCCCAAGAATATTGCTACGCTGAAACAGTTTTGTGAAGAGGAGTGGTCCAAAATTGTTCGTTGTGCAGGTCTGATCTGCAACTACAGGAAACATTTGGTTGAGGTTATTGCTGCCAAAGGAGGGTCAACCAGTTATTAAGTCCAAAGGTTCACATACTTTTTCCTCCCTGCACTGTGAATGTTTACATGTTATGTGCAATTAAACCATGGCAACATCTAATGTTTGTGTAGTATTATGTTCAACAGACTGTGTTCTTCTATTGTGACTTAGATGACGTTCAGAGCACATTCTATGCCCAATTCATGCAAAACTCCACGTAATCCCAAGGAGTTCACATACTTTTTCTTGCAACTGTAAAGGGCCAAATTCCACTTCTTTTGGTGATGGCTTCTTCTACCAAGCATATGGATGTTTCCTGGGCTTTTCAACATCAGGCTTCGTTAGCTCAAGTTTGTAAAACTGCTACCTAGTATTCAGTTCATAATTGTATGAAGTTTTACAAAGTGGATGTTTTGGAGCTGCTTTTTGGTTTACTTGTAAGGCTCTGTTCTGTGACTCCCAAAGTTGTGCTTTTTGTGATTTATCATTGCACTCAAGTCACAGAAAAATAGTGCAGGAACCTTCCTCCTTTTTTTGCTGTGACTCTAGTCACATTGATTAAGACTGCACTCGTTTAAATAGGTTTTGACTTGTCGTGTGACTGTGTTGCAAGTTGCATGATAAGTCACACCAGTGTGAACCGGGTCTAAAATCCTTTTCTTGGAGTACATCATGGGACACAAAGATCGTACCCCTCTTGCTTTGTAGTTCATGGCTTGCTACAAAAACAGGGAGGGGCTATGCCTAGAAGGGGATTTCCTCTCTTCTTGTCAGTGTCTAGTTGCATGAAGGCTGTCTCATAACTGTTGTCATGGATTTGAAGATGCTCTGTGTCCTGCGATGTAATTGAAGAAAAGGATTTTAAAGGATAATTGTAAAAATTGCTCTGATCCATAGGCAGTGTTCACGCGTCTACTGCGGCTAACATAATAGTCCACAAATCCTACAAAACATTATGCATTTTCTTTAAAAACTAGAAGTACCTTTTCATTTTCCCTAATCCCACTGTAAAAAATCTTGTTCGTATGCTCGGTTATTGCCAGGGTGTCCTACAGTGTACACACACATCAGATTTCTTTAGTGCTACAGTACTGGATCATGCTTCTGTGAACTCTTCCTCCAGCGTTCTGTGCATACCTCTGCACAGGCTTTCAGTTGAATAGCTGGGGGTAGTGTCAATAGACTACGAGTGTGTTGATAACTGCTCTTGTGTTCCATTGTGAACTAAACATCTGTCTGCTGTGGTGCAGACAGGAGTTGTAGCTCATTTATTCACAGATCTTTCTGAATGAATGATACGACTGTGCAGGTAGAACCCCACACAGCTGAGCTTATTTAAAATTTGATAGCTGCTTTGGGGGAATAAGAACCCCACGCACTTTCACAAGGTGCCTCTTTAGAGGGGTGGGAGGGTTGCTTAGCTACTTGTTACAACTTAAGTACAGGTTTAACATGTTGCTAAAGGTTGATTTTAGTCTTTAAGATTGTAATTTAATTCCATGTAATTATAAACCTTTTTGTTTTCTCCACAGAAAAGTGGACCAAACGTAACCAAGGTTGTCACTGTAGTGACCACGAAAAAGGCTCCTGCTGAAACAACAAAGAAAAAAGGAGAACTCATGGAAAATGATCAAGACGCCATGGAAGTAAATAACGTTCAAGTGTTCTGTGTTAATTCTTCTTCATGGTTTTGTGTGATTGCCTGTATGCTGTCATGACAGACTTTTGAATATAAATGTGTTTGAAATCTTGGGATTATGGAGATGTCTTTCAATGACACTTAAAGACTCTCTCACATTAAAGTGGTTGTAAACATATTTTTATTTTTAATTAACAAAAATGTTATACTTACCTGCTCTGTACGTTAGTTTTGCACAGAGCAGCTGTGGTCCCCCACAAGCACACCTGGATCCTCCCCCCCGCCGTGTTTCCCCATAGCAAGCCACTTGCTGCGCCTCTGACCAGTGAGAAGAGAGAGAGCTGCCGCTCTCAGGCGCACAGCTGGACTGTGTTTTGGCTCGGAGAAGTAGAAGTGGGGATGGGGGGGAGCTGCATACAGAAGGTTTTTACTTTATTGCAGAGAATGCATTAGGGTTAAAAACTTTCTGCATTTAGAACCACTTTAAGACTATGTTCACACTAGCCTGTATGGTAAAACACAGCATTTTAATGTGTGGGTTGCTGTCAGTGATCTCTCCAGCCACTTCTATGAATGAACCAGGATCTATGACGTGTGGGTAGATAATTTTAAAGGTCTGCCCCTTCCATTCCTAGAGCATGATTCATTAATAGAAACTGTAGTATGACTTGTATAACTGTAGGAGTTGGTCAGAAAGTTTGGACGCTCTGAGGGGTATTGGGGAGGAAGATTTCTTCTAAAGGATACAGCAGCATAAGGGACACATGACATCTGTTGTAAGTAATGTCCCTTGTGCTACTTTTTTTTTTTTGTGTAAACTTAGGCTTTAAGAATGTGTTCGCTACCTCCACACATACCCACCTTTTTTTTATTGCTATGTTTTCGACAAAATTTGAGTTTTGTTATGTCAGTTAGGGACCACACTATACACAGAGGGGTCTTGAAGAGCCAGTGTGACCTCCAACTAAATTCACAAATCTATGTAAAATTAGTACCTACCTAATACGTAGTGTTGGCAATTTCTTTAGTGTACATTTATACAGTGGAATCATTGGCCCCATAACCTTCTATACTGATTGAGCTGGACAGGACTGTTGAATGTTAGATATAAAGAGCAGACATCAAGAGCTGCCTGCACAAATCTGTAACAGCTTTCTGTATATCCTGCTTTTTCAAAATGCCAGACATTCTTATTTGGCAAACTTTCTACATTTCCAGATAGTTTTGTAGCTTACCAGGAAGCTTTGCCTTCAAATATTCAGACACATCTTTGTAGTAGTCTGCTTCACTGGCCAGTAGAAATGTAAGCAGAGAGGGAGAGGCTGGGAAATCTTAACATTCTGAAAAAGTGCAACAGCTTTGCAAAACAGAGGATACTGAAAGCTGTTGCACGTGTACTGTATGTGCAAGTAAAGTTGGAAGAATGCACTTAATACCTGTCGGCAGCTTTCACTAGTCTGCGGTCCAGCATTCATAACTGAAAACATAGGACCCTAAATTTGATAGACAGGAGGCAGAGGGGCTGGATATTCCACCTGTCCTCCCTGCGCACTAAAATGCCAGAAATGAAGCACATCAGCTAGATTCTCCTTTTGCAAGGGGTCCACAAGTGGCATTCCACATATCACCATGTTTGTCATTCAAGTTTTAGAATGCTGATTTATGTTGTGTAGAGGCAGCCAGGGGTGGGCATTGCAGAGTTTAGTTATTTGTGTCCTTGCATTAGCAATTGTTGATCAGTGCACATCAACGCAGCTCAGTGAAGCCTTTGATTTAGATCATCTCGTATGGGGAAGCTTGAATACATTTTGTTAAAGCTAGTCCCCATGTTTCAGTTGGAAAGCGTTCACTAATAGACGCCACGGCTGTGTGTGCTGTATAAGCTGTAGGTAGCCTCAGTTATGTTCAGTGTACAGAGCTGTGTTCTGGCAATGGGACGAGAACTTCTCGACCCACTCCAGGAACAAAATCGAGTTGGGCTGAGCAGCGCTCGGCTTTTCACAGGGAGCTTTGTATTCTATGAATGAATGCAAAACTTTCTCTGATTGGCGTTTAAGGGATGAGAAACTCCGGGCCACGGGGTCAGCAATGGCTTACTATGGTTTTTGGTGGTGGAAGTCAGATGGGCCATGGTGATCCCTCCTTGGCAGCAGGTGGGAGACGAAAGCCTTTCCAAAAGAAATTTTTTTGGGGGGTCAAAAGGACCGACTGCAGGAAGAGAAGGAACAGCCTAAAAAAGCACAGCACTGGCCAGGTAAACTGAAGAGCAACGTCCTGTTTGGCTCTTCTGGCCAAACCCCAAATAGCAATGACTACAGGACACCAGTGGTGGGGGAAGACTGGCTACCTAACTACCTCAACAGCAAAGGATTACAGCCAACAAGTATGTTCTGAACATCATTGCCAAGGGTTGCGCTCTGGAGTTCACTGCTGTTCCTCCTGAGAGGTTCCTTTTGACAAACTTTCAAGAGCTCCTGAAAAGGCTCAAGTGCTTCCTCTTCTCCTGGGGGAAATGGTAGACCAAGGGGTGTTCGTCCCAGTTTCAAAGAAAGAAAGGGGAAGAGGGTTCTATTCCCATGTATTTGTAATCTAGAAGCCGTCGGAAAAGTTTTGCTTAATTCTAAAGCTGATACTCTTGACCAAGGCAATGTTACAAAAGATTCCGTATGGAGTCTATTTTCTCTGTAGGAAATATTCCTAAATCAATTGTGTTCATAGCAGCTATGGATTTGAGGGATTTACATAGTTAGTCTGGCTGAAAAAAGACAAAGTCCGAACTGCACATTCCAGATGATCTCTCTTTTCCAAGCCTGTAGACTTTACCTTACACATTAGCCGTGTGTGGGGAACTGTGTCAAATATTTTGCAAAATCCAAGTATACCACTTCCACAGCCACCTCCTGTGCCTATCTTCACATACCCATTCGGGAGGACTCCCAGAAATTCTAATGACTGATGCGAGCAGATGTGGTTGGGGAGCCCATCTAGAAGGGCGACTGGCCCAAGGAAAGTGGACCCCAGAAGAAGCTCAGGCCTCTCCAAATTGGAGGGAGCTTATGGCAATAGCAAAAACAATATCATATTTTCAGTATCACGTGAGGGGGCATCATGTCCCCGGCCCTGTCTGACAATTCAGCCACAGTGGTATAAATAAACAAGGGGGCTCCATGAGCCCATCCTTAATCAGAATTTCAGGTCAGATCTGCTTGTGGGCAGGAAAGATTTTATTATCCCTATTGGCGGTTCACATAAAAGGGGACCACAATCAAGTGGTGTATTTCCTCAGCCACCTGGAATAGTCACAGGAAGAATGGAAGCTACCTACAAAAGTGTTTGGGGGGATTTCAGCGCGTTGGGGTACGCCAGAAATAGATCTATTTTGCATCAGCCAGGAATGCAAAAGTGGATCTTTTTATTCGCTAAATCCATAAGATTCAGTCCTGGTGGTCAATGATCTTCAGAATCCCTGGCATTTAGGGAAGTGCTACGCCTTTCCCTCAGTTCACCTAATTCCCTGGGTCCGGAACAAATTTCTACAGCAACAGATGTTAATTTTGATTGTGCCATTTTGGCCCAATTGTAAAAACTGGTTCCTGAAGAACAAATTTTGAAATCAAAAGGGCTCTTGGATAAGTTGTGGCAACATTACGGACTGCCAGGAAGCGAAATACTAGAGCCATTTACAAGAAGATGTGGAAGAAATTCAATTCTTGGTGCTGAGAAAATGGTTGGTCAAAAATGGATACACCATCCTTCAGATCCATCCTTCGGTTCTCGTGGATAACTGGTCATGGGCCTGAGGGACCGCCTTAAAAGCCTGAAGGGGCAACATGCTTCCTGATTGGAGGGAGAAGCTTCATCTCTCAAGAGCTGTCCTGGAAGATTACTGGAAACAGACTTACCGGCGTGTCTAACTCTGGTTTTCTAATATGCCCCAATATAATCCAGTTGTGATGGGCATCTGACAGTTCTTTAGACATGTTTGCTTATGAGTAGCATTTTACTTTTTTTTTCTCTTGATAGTTGCTGATTTGCAGTGTAATTCCTTTTTTCTTAAACACAAGTGTGCTGTCTGACTGCATGTAATAGCATGTAACTTAACACCTGAAATCTGTGTGTAAGATGCAGTAAAATGTGTTCCTTTTTCTATCTATAGTATTCTTCAGAAGAAGAAGAGGTAGATCTCCAAACTGCTCTGACTGGCTTTCAAACTAAACAGCGCAAACTGCTGGAGCCTGTGGATCATGGAAAGATAGAATATGAACCTTTCAGGAAGAACTTTTACGTGGAAGTTCCAGAGCTTGCCAAAATGACTACAGAAGGTAAACTTATTTTCTCCTGTACGCTATTTCCATAAACACCTTAGTGTTCTTAGTTTTAGGTTTAGTAGTAAGTGTATGCTGTGTACATTTACTGCTGCATGACGGCCCCTGTGCGCAGGATCACGTGTATATATACCTGAATCTGCATTTCCATGTAGGGGGTGCGCACGCCCTATCTGCGCAACTGATCGCGGCCCCGGTGTCAATGACCGGGTCCCGGCCTGTGATTACCCACCGGCGCCCGGTAATTATCAGCGATCACTGACAAACTATGTGCCCAAACGGACGAACCCTGTCAGTTCATGGAGCCTTAAACAGGAGTACAAAAATGCTCGTAGTGCAAGTTCTGTTTTAAAGGTTTTTTGCTGTCCACTACTGGCACCTGCAGTTTAAATTTTAAGGAGTAATCGCTTTCTGTTAATTTTTTGTTTCTCGTTATCCAATGTTTATAAGCCTCTTCTAGTAATATGTAATACCGTTTACTCTGTTCTTTTTGTTCTCTAGAAGTCAGTGCCTACAGACTAAGTTTGGAAGGCATTACAGTACAAGGAAAGAATTGCCCAAAGCCAATCAAGACCTGGGTACAGTGTGGGATATCTATGAAGATTTTGAATGCACTTAAAAAGTAAGTTTTTTTTTTTTTTTTTTATCCTTGATGAAATCCATGCAGTTTGGTTTGCTGTGTTTTGCGCAGACTTGCCGCAACTGTGCTGTGCTTCAGCAAGTGCTGCTATGGTTCATATACCAGAAACAAGGCGGAGTTTGTGCTTTTGCACAGATGTGCTGCTGGTCTCTGCCTGGTGTAATTTGCTCCTGCTGCTGTCAGTCACAGCCAGTGAGGAGGATAGGTTCATAGGATTCACAGTACTGAAACCCAATGGGGATTATCATCCTATCCTGGACCCTAAAGCAGAACTATACTCTTGTGGAGTCCAGCAATGCGCCATCCCAAGAACTCCCTGCTGGCCTCTGACCTCTTCAGGCGGCCAGTTTCCGGGTCTTGATTGCTGGCCACTGTCATTGGGTGGGTGGATAGGATGTCACTTCCGTGCATGCCCGGGAATTCTGTCCGATTCAGAATTTCCAAATTTGTGCAGTGCGCTGCTCTTACACAGCTTACTGTACAGGGGTGGACAGAGACAGGTAAGTAGCTTTAATTCAAAAGAGACCAGTCATGTCTCTCCTGCATTAATCACTTCAAGTCCGGACACTTTTACCCCCTTCCTGTCCAGGTCAATTTTCAGCTTTCAGCACTATCACACTTTGAATGACAATTGCGCGGTTATGCATCACTGTACCCATATGAATTTTTTAGCATTTTTTTTTTAAACAGATAAAACTTTATTTTGGTGGTATTTATTCACCACTGGGATTTTTTATTTTTTTTGCTATATAAAGTCTAAAATTTTGAAAAAAAGTGTTTTTTCTTACAAAATTTTGCAAATAAATAATCTTTCTTCATACATCTTGGCCAAAATGTATTCAACTATCTTTTTAATAAAAAAAAAAAAAAAAAAAAACCAAATTAGTTTATAACCAAAAATTATAATTTTTCTAAAAAATGTTTTACTGTTTTATTTTAATTTTTTTATATTTTTTTTACATACTGTCACCCTAGCAGTACAGTGTCACCATAGTGTACTACTTGTGGGGGGAGATGAAGGTTTTTTTTAAAAAAAAAAAAATTATTTAAACTGATTGCTTTTACACCCATAAAGGCTGTAAAAGCAATAATTTCTCCTTCTCTCTGGCTGCATTCTTGCAGCCATTGAGAAATACTGTGTTAGCTGTGATTGGTCACAGCTTGTCACATGGTACAAGGCTATTGTGAATAGCCTTGTACCATGTGACCTCTGTGATCATTCACAGATTTCACACGTAGTAAGCAATGATGTCAAAAGTGACATCTTGTTTACTACTCTTCATGTGATCACTGATTGGCCAATCAGTGAGCACATGATCGGGGTCTCACACAGAGGTTCCGTACAATGATCGGTGTTCCACTGTGTCCGGAGGACACAACGGGCACCGGATTGCGGTGCTGCACGTTCCCAGGGAACGTTCCCAGGGAACGCGCACAAGCAGGGAGCGGGGAGGCCGTTTATAAACGTCCACCCGCCCTTGCCCTGCTCCCATCCGGCCGTTTATATACATGGGCTGGATGGGAAGTGGTTAAAAATCCTGCCTGTCCTCCCATGTTTTTTCCTAGCCTGAAGTTCTACTTTAACTACCTAAACAAGTACCTTTTGTGTTTCAAAGCTTTGCAAGGAATCCGCAAGGTTGGCGATTCCCTGTCGGAGATGAGGAGAAAACCTAGCCTTAGTAGACGTTCAAGATGCCTACTTGCATGTTCCCATTTACCCACCTCATCAGTACTTTCTGTGCTTCGCAGTAGGAGACAACCAATTTGTCACACTTCCATTTGGCTTATCCTCTTTACCCATTTTTTATATTCACAAAGGTGCTTCTAGCCCTGCTCACACACTTAAGAACACAGAGTAACCTAGACAACCTTCTGAAGGATTCATTTCCCTCACAGTCAGGCGGGTACCAGGAGTCAGACAGCCTTAAAGGAAGTAAATCTGATTCTCTCACGTGCAGAGAAACTGTCCAGAAATCTCTGCAGTTCACCTCCCAGGAGTGTACAGATGGAAGGTGAATTTCTTCAGTTGTCACTGCCTAGACCAAGCAGTGCAATCTGTTATCCTCAGTTTCGTATCAGAAATGGGGAGTCCACATGTTGATATCCTTGCTTCCAGTTTAAAAATGACAAAGTACCCCTGTTTATGGCCAGGACCAAGGAGTCTCCAGCACTCATTAGCAATTAGCTCTGGTAATACCCTGGACTCCTTTTAGATTAACATATGCCTTCCTTCTAGTGCGGTAAAAACTTTTATTCAAGGGGTCTCGCACATCAGACCCTCATTACAGCATCTCTTGCTTCCTTGTGATCTTAATTTGGCTCTCTGCCCTGTGGAAACCACCCTTTGCATCAGAGATAACCTAAGGGGAGTTCTCTAATGGGTTCAAAGTAGGAGAGATGGTGGCTGTTGCATCTGTCAGATGTATTTAAATTAGTGGCGCTTTCTTTTAATGAGCTCTTCCTAAAGCGAAGTACACATATACAGTTTTGTCATTCAACCAGCAGCTTGAACGGAAAAAAAAATTGACAGATCCCTGCATCAATACAAGCGATGTTGATGCCGGGATCAATCCTCCTGTTCTATTGTATTCTGACAATACAATATACGGATCAATGCTTGCAGCCATTGGCTGCAAACTCTGATTGGATGTTGGTTTTCCATCATGACCTTGCGGCAAAGGTCGGACATTAGACTGGCTTTTGTTGAACAGGGAGGAGTACACATGAACAAAAAGTCGTCTAGTTCCTGCTGAATTGTCCAAATTTCTGTATCTGTGTACCAGGCTTAATTCATCACAAGGATAAGGGGTTCTTGTATTCATGATTCTCTTATCTACCTAAGGTGGTATCAGCCTTCCACCTCACTGAAAATATTGTTCTTCCTTTCTTTGTGCCTTGCTCCTAAGCACCCCAAAGAAGTTGCTCTCCATTGTCTGGAAGTGGTCAGATATATCAGAGTTTATCTGAAAGCCACAGCCCCTATCAGAAAACTAGACTGTCATGCATAGAGGCTCTTGGAAGAGTCATCCTGCTTCCAAATCCATTATTTCCAGGTGGAAAAGACAACTCCGTGCTTGTGCATATATGCCATTTGAAATGAAATCTACACCACTCTCTTTCATGCTCACTCCACCAGATCATTAGGGGGTTTCCAGCATCAAGATTCTGTTGTCCAGCTTTTTAAGGCTGCCATCTGGTCTTCTGTTTGTACCTGGTCCAAGTTTTACTATGTGGATGTCCAGGCTTCTGCTGATGCAGCCTTCAACGGCAAGGTTCTTTTATTGGCATCCTGAGTTGGGTCCTTGTTCCTTATTTGTTTTATTGGGCCCCTTTGCCTGGTTCTGTTTGCCTTGTTGTTACCCATTCTTCTGTTTCATTGCTTGGGGACATCCTAGGGTCTGTGAATATTATGCCTGTGCCCTGTTCTGTACTGTTAAGATAAAAGGAATTTTGACTTGCCTGTAAATTCCATATCGTGGAAACGCTTTGCCAATCTCCAGTCACCTGAAGGTAGCATCCTGTAACCCAGTATCCAAGAACTTTTATTCTGGATACTTTTCTGTTTTATGCAATGTATGGACCAATGGATACGGAATTTACAGGTAAGACTAAGTTCCTTTTTCAGTTAAACATGACTGAACTTTGAACTTAACCCAGTGATTTAACAGTTTTCAAAAAAATTATATTATATTATACCTTAGATTGTACGCTCCTGGAGGGTTAGGGACTGATGTGAATGTACAATATATATGTAAAGTGCTGCGTAAATTGATGGCGCTATATAAGTACCTGAAATAAATATTCAAGGCATGCCATGAATGAAAACAATCCTTTGCTTGTGCGCTTAACCACACTGCTATAACGACCACATGTGCAGCACCATGGCAACTGCAGATCACAGGCGAATATGTCAGCTTCCTTGGCTGTAATGGATGGGTTTAGTTCCGCCTAAGGAAGGGGAATTCTAGAACCTCCGTCAGTTTTTTTTTTTTATGTTACCTGTTGCAGATTTTTCCTTCACTTCCTGTCTGGTAAAAGGTTGTCCCCAGAACAGAAAGTAAGGATAAATCTCTCCAAATAAGTCACGGATTGCAGTAATATCTGACAGGTGTTCAAATTATTTCCTTGCAAATTAATCTTCCTTCATATTTGTTCTCTAGCTAAAATAGGCAGTTTAGATGTTGATGTAACTTCCTGTTCAAATGCGTAATTGTATGTGCTAGGGGGAGTACAACTGGGGGAATCAATGGTGGAGAAAGATCTGGTTGTTCTGGTAGATCATAAGCTTAATAATAGCATGCAATGCCAAGCTGTGGTTTTCAATGCAAACAAAATCTTTTCTTGTATTAAGAAAGTTAGAGACTCCAGAGAGAGCGAGTTATAATTTTATCCCTTTACAAATCATTAGCAAAACCTCATCTGGAATATGCAGTTCAGTATTGGGAATCCGTTCACAAAAAAGGATATTGTGGACCTGGAGAACGTGTAGAGAAGGGTAACCAAGCTGATAAGAGGCATGAAGGGGCTCAACTATGAGGAAAGATTGGAGGAACTAAATTTATTGTCTCTTGAGACTAGGAGATTAAGGGGAGAGAAATGATCAACATGTATAAATACATAAGCGGTCTATATAGTGAACTTGGTGTAGAGTTATGCATTTAAGGTCTTCACAGAGGACAAGGGGGCACTCTTTACGTCTGGAGGAAAGGAGATTTAATCCTCAAATACGCAAAGGTGGTTTCACAGCAGAAGAGCTGTGGAAATGTGGAATAGACTCCCAAGAGCTGGTTCCTGCCAGCTCAGTAGATTGTTATTAGAAAGGCCTGGATTTTCCTCTAAATGAACATAATATTACTGGATACTAATATTTATAGGTAAAGTTGATCCAGGGAATATCCGATTTGCATTTTGGGGGATCAGACAGGAATTTTTTTTCCCCCACTCCAGCATCATGCTTTATTTGGGGTTTTTTGCTCTTCTGGATCAACTGTGGGTATTGAAATAGTGTATATGGAGGTTTTCTATTTGTTTGTGGGTTTTTTTGTTTTTGGGGGGGGGGGGGGGGGGTTTCCCCTCTGTTGGTTGAACTGGCTGGATTTGTGTCTTTTTTTTTTTTTTTTTTTTTTACCAGATCTACTATGTAAGTATGTATATTTTACAAGCAGTGGTTTATATTGTTTTTCTTTTGTTATCTCTAACACCTTTATGGTAGTTTGTTTTGGGGGAAAAAAACCTAAGTGGATATAAAAAAAAATCTCTTGCTGTTTTACCAGGCACTCATATGAAAAACCAACTCCAATCCAGGCACAAGCTATACCTGCAGTCATGTCTGGCCGTGACCTAATAGGTATTGCCAAAACTGGAAGTGGAAAAACAATTGCCTTCCTTCTGCCCATGTTTCGCCATATTATGGACCAGAGACCTCTTGAAGATGGCGAAGGGCCAATAGGTAGGTAACACAATGTCCTTTAGCAGCCTTCTGACCTTTAATTTTAATTTTTGTGTAGATGGCTTTATACCCCTTTTTAACATTGATGTCTATACAAATGTGTCCTTTTGTTGTGTCCTTTATAGTAATAAGAATTTGTAATGTTTCTATGAAACTTCCTTGTAATATGCTATGTTTGTGCACGATTCTAAATATAATCGCTGTTAAAGTGAGCTCAAAAAGTGAAAATTTGCCTACTTATAGAAAACCCCTAGAGATGTTATTTCTGCCTAAGCAGTATCCTGAAAGATTTGTCTTTATGATTTGAACACCTTCTGGAAAAATAGAAGTGCATTTCCTATGCTTTGAGCCGCATAGATGTATATTTTTAGTATGAGATTTGTTGATGCTTGCACTGTGCTGCTCACTGTACTTGTGAGAGCTTGATGGAGAGGAAGCTGTACCCGAGAACCAGCAGTGCAAGGATCTTTGTTTTTACTTTAATTCTGTAGATCTGTGCTTCCTCATATTTTCCTGCTTCTTGATCATTACCTCACCAGGCATTCAAGGGGGAATCAGGTCTGACATTAGGGAGGCAAAGTTCTGCATCTGTCAAGATGGCTGCCTCACAATAGACATTACAGA
>NW_028318496.1:195000-331684 GCF_062004578.1 Staurois parvus | reverse complement strand
CCTCGAATCCTAAAAATACTATCAGCCGACTTCCAAACCCGCCCCCCCGGCCTCAACACCCCTGCCCCATCTCCCCACCCTGAAAAAAAAATGTCTTAGCCTACCTTGAAACCCACCCGCCTGACCTCACCACCCTGCCCCACCCCTAAAAAAAACTATCTCAGCTGACTTCGAAACCTGCCCCCCCACCCCAAAAATAAAAACTGTCTCGGCCGACTTTGGAACCCACCCCACCCCCCCGACCTCCCCCACCACTCCCACCCCCCCCCAACTGCAGAAAAAAAACTATTTGAGCCGACTTCAAAACCCTTCCCCTCGACCTCGCCACCCTCGCTCCACCCCAAAAAAAAAAACTATCTTAGTTGACCTCGAAACCCACACCTCCGACTTCATCACACCCACCTCGCCTCCCCCCCCAGCCTCACCGCCCCACCCCAAAGAAAAAAAACCTATCTCAGCCGACCTTGAAACCTGCCCCCCCCCCCCCCCCCCGACCTCACCAATCAGCCAATACCACTCCCCCACCCCCCAAAATAAAAACTATGCTCAGCCAACCTTGAATCCCGCGCTCCCCCCAACCTCACCACCCCCGTACCACTCACCCACCCCAAAAAAAAAAACTATCTCAGCCGACCTCGAAACCCACTCCCACGACCTCACCACTCCTGCCCCAACCCCCCACCCTAAAAAAAAAAAAACCCCATCTCAGCCAACCTCATAACCCACCCCCCTATCACCTCCCCACCCCCCCAAAAAAAAAACTCAGCCGATTTCAAAACCCCCCCCCCCCCCCGACCTCACCACCCCCCAAAAAAAAACTATTTCAGCCGGCCTCGAATCCTGCCCTCCCGACCCCACAACACCGGTACCACTCCCCCACCCCAAAAATAAAAACTATCTCATCCAACCTCGGAACCCACCCTCCCCGACCTCAGCACCCCTGTCCCACCCTCCACCCCCCAAAATATAACTATCTCAGCCGACCTCAAAACCCGCCCCCCCCCAACCTCACCACCCCTAAAAAAGAAACTATCTTAGCCGACCTTGAAACCCACCTCCCCGACCTCACCAACCCACCACCCCAAAAAAACAAACTATCTCAGCCAACATCGATACCCCCCCCCTCCCCCCCCCCCCAAATTCACCACTCCCAAAAAAAAAAATATCTCAGCCGATCTCGAAACACGCCCCCCCCAACCTCACCACCCTCATCCCCCCCCAAAACACAATCTCAGCCGATCTTGAAACCCGCCCAACCTCACCACACCCGCCCCACCCCAAAAAAAAATCTCATCCGACTTCGAAACCCGCCTCCCTGACTTCAGCACCCCCGCCCCACCCCAAAAAAAAAACTTTCTCAGCCCACCTCAAAACCTGCCCCCCTGACCTCACCACTCCCCCCCCCACCGCCATTCCAAAAAAAAACATTTTTTAGCCGACCTAGAAACCCAATCCCCCGACCTCACCACCCCAAAAATAAACCATATCCGCTGACCTCAAAACCCGCCCCCTCTGACCTCATTACCCCTGCCCCACCCCCCAAAAATAAAACTATCTCAGCCTACCTTGAAACCTGCCCCCCCCAATTTCACTACCCCCATACCACTCCCCCAAAAAAAAACTATGCTCAACCAACCTCGAATATCGCCCCCCCCCCCCCACCGACCTCACCACCCCCGTATCACTCCCCCACCCCAAGAAAGAAACTATCTCTGCCGACCTTGAAACCCGCCTCCCTGACCTCACCAACCCCCCACCCCCCAAAAAAAAAACCTATCTCAGCCAATTTCGAAACCCGCCCAACCCCCCCAAAAAAATAATCTCAGCTGACCTCGAAACCCGCCCCCCCGACATCACCACCTACACCACCCCCCCAAATAAAAACTCTCAGCCGATCTAGAAACCCACCCCGCCGACCTCACCGCCCCCACCACAAAATAAAAAAACTATCTCATCTGACCTCAAAACCCGCCCCCCCACCCCCCAAAAAAAAGTATCTCAGCTGACCTCACCACCCCTGCCCCACCCCAAAAAAATAACTCTCAGAAACCTCGAAATCCGCCCCCCCTGACCTCACCATCCCCCACCCCAGAAAAAAAAAACTCAGCCGACCTCAAAACACGCCCCCCCCCCCCCCCCGATTTAATCACCCCGCCCCTCCCCCAAAACATAAATTTAACTCAGCCAACTTCAAAACCCACCCCTCCCAAGCTCATCACCCCCACACCGCCCCACAAAAATTTTTTTTTATCTCAGCGGACCTCAAAACCCGATCTCCCGGCCTCACCACCCCGGCCTCATCCCAAATAAAAAAAAAAAAAAAAAAAAACTTTCTCAGCCGACCTTGAAATCCCCCGCAAAAGAAATATTTCATCCGACTTCGAAACCCGCCCCTCCGACCTCACCACCCACGCCCCACCTCCCCACCCTAAAAAAAACGAAAAAAAAACATCTCAGCCAACTTCGAAACCTGCCCCCCATCCTCGCCACCCCCTCCCCCCCACCCGAAAAGAAAAAACTTTCTTAGCCGACCACCAAACCTGACCTCACAACCTCCGCCCCTCCCCAATAAAAAAAACTATCTCAGCTGACTTCGAAACCCGCCCCCCCCCCCCCGACCTCACAACCTCCGTCCCAACCCCCCTACCCCAAATAAATCTATCTCAGCTGACCTCGAAACCCACCCCCCTGACTTCATCATCCCCCCAACAATAAACTATCTCAGCCGACTTCGAAACCCCCCCTCCCACCCGACCTCACAACCACGGCTAACCCCCCACCCACAAAAACTTTCAGCCGACCACGTAACCAGCCCCCCCCCGACCTCACCACCCCCCCAGCCCAAAGAAAACCTCTCATCCAACCTTTAAACCCATCCCCCGGACCTCACCACCCCCCACCCCAAAAAAAAAAAAAAGCTATCTCCTCCGACCTAGAAACCTGCCCCCCCCCCCCCCCCCGACCTCACCACCCCCCTACCCAAAAAAAAAACAAGACTATCTTAGCCGACCTCAAGTGCTAAATCATATCACCTTATAAAAAACATCTAAACGTGCTCCGTCCCATAATACTGCCCATATCAACCACTTCCCGCCCGGTCTATGGCCGAAAGGCGGCCCGGCAAAAACACTCACCTTTCCGGGTGGACGCCATATGGCGTCCTTTCGGGCATGCGCAGTTTGTGCGCCTGCAGAGCCACGCAGTGGCACGATCTGTCACCGGCCGTGTACCTCGGACATGGCCGATGACAGATCTGAGTACCGGCCCCGTTGCCGGTACCATGTGACCTGCTGTGACCAATCACAGCAGGTCACATGACAGTTGTATACAATGGATGGCTTTATTCGTGCCATCCATTGTATACTAGCGTGTCTATCTGTGAATGGTCACAGCAGGTCACATGCACAAGCTGGGCCAATTGCAGCCCCTGTGTCATGTGATTAGCCGTGGCCAAATCACAGCTAATCACAAAAAAATAAAACCTAGAATGAATCGATGTCATTCAGGTAAATGCTTGCTTATAGCAAAATAATGCTTTGCTATAAGCAAATTGTGTAAAAAAAAAAAAAACAAACACAAAATACTGATCACTTCCCCCAAAGTAGTACAATGTTACTATGGTAACATTGTACTACTTTGGTCATAGTGAAATATGAACAGAAAATCTTAAAAAAAAAAAAAATTTTTTTTTTTCATACTGTCACCAGTCAGTGTCCCTGATCACTGCCACGCCAGTTATGACGACGCTGTACTGCACTGGTGACAGTATGTAAAAAAAAAATAGTGAACTTTTTTAAATTTTTTCATTTTCCGAAAAATTATGACAAAAAAATACAACTTCAAAAAACTCTCCATGCCTGTTATGAAATACGTCGCACTGTCTACTCTGCAAAAAGGGGTAATTTGAAGGATATCTCTACTGTTCTGACATTTGGGGGATATCTGTACCATCCTGACATTTGGGGGATATCTGTACTGTCCTGACATTTGGAGGATATCTGTACTGTTCTGACATTTGGGGGATATCTGTACCATCCTGACATTTGGGGGATATCTGTACTGTCCTGACATTTGGAGGATATCTGTACTGTCCTGACATTTGGGGGATATCTGTACTGTCCTGACATTTGGAGGATATCTGTACTGTCCTGACATTTGGGGGATATCTGTACTGTTCTGACATTTGGGGGATATCTGTACTGTCCTGACATTTGGAGGATATCTGTACTGTCCTGACATTTGGGGGATATCTGTCCTGTCCTGACATTTGGGGGATATCTGTCCTGTCCTGACATTTGGGGGATATCTGTCCTGTCCTGACATTTGGGGGATATCTGTACTGTCCTGACATTTGGGGGATATCTGTCCTGTCCTGACATTTGGGGGATATCTGTACTGTTCTGACATTTGGGGGATATCTGTCCTGTCCTGACATTTGGGGGATATCTGTCCTGTCCTGACATTTGGGGGATATCTGTCCTGTCCTGACATTTGGGGGATATCTGTCCTGTCCTGACATTTGGGGGATATCTGTCCTGTCCTGACATTTGGGGGATATCTGTCCTGTCCTGACATTTGGGGGATATCTGTCCTGTCCTGACATTTGGGGGATATCTGTCCTGTCATTTGGGGGATATCTGTACCGTCCCGACATTTGGGGGATATCTGTACCGTCCTGACATTTGGGGGATATCTGTACCGTCCTGACATTTGGGGGATATCTGTACCGTCCTGACATTTGGGGGATATCTGTACCGTCCTGACATTTGGGGGATATCTGTACCGTCCTGACATTTGGGGGATATCTGTACCGTCCTGACATTTGGGGGATATCTGTACCGTCCTGACATTTGGGGGATATCTGTACCGTCCTGACATTTGGGGGATATCTGTACCGTCCTGACATTTGGGGGATATCTGTACCGTCCTGACATTTGGGGGATATCTGTACCGTCCTGACATTTGGGGGATATCTGTACCGTCCTGACATTTGGGGGATATCTGTACCGTCCTGACATTTGGGGGATATCTGTACCGTCCTGACATTTGGGGGATATCTGTACCGTCCTGACATTTGGGGGATATCTGTACCGTCCTGACATTTGGGGGATATCTGTACCGCGCTGACATTTGGGGGATATCTGTACCGCGCTGACATTTGGGGGATATCTGTACCGTCCCGACATTTGGGGGATATCTGTACCGTCCCGACATTTGGGGGATATCTGTACCGTCCCGACATTTGGGGGATATCTGTACCGTCCTGACATTTGGGGGATATCTGTACCGCTCTGACATTTGGGGGATATCTGTACCGCGCTGACATTTGGGGGATATCTGTACCGTCCTGACATTTGTGGGATATCTGTCCTGTCCTGACATTTGTGGGATATCTGTCCTGTCCTGACATTTGGGGGGATATCTGTGCTGTCCTGACATTTGGGGGATATCCGTACCGCTCTGACATTTGGGGTATATCTGTACCATGCTGACATTTGGGGGATATTGTACCGCGCTGACATTTGGGGGGATATCCGTGCTGTCCTGACATTTGGGGGGATATCCGTACCGCTCTGACATTTGGGGGATATCTGTACCGTTCTGACATTTGGGGGATATCTGTACCGTCCTGACATTTGTGGGATATCTGTCCTGTCCTGACATTTGGGGGGATATCCGTGCTGTCCTGACATTTGGGGGGACGTCTGTACCGTCCTGACATTTGGGGGATATCTGTACTGTTCTGACATTCTTGGACCTCAAGAAATTAGATTGGCCTTCAGTACTTCAGGATTGATCAATATTCAGATCTATACCATAGTTTGTGAACTCTATAACTTTCCTATAGACTACAAAATACATCCTAATTTGGGTTATTTTCACCAAAGACATGTAGCAGAATACATCTCGGCCTAAATTTATGAAGAACAATTATTTATTTGCAAACTTTTATAACAGAAACAAAAAAAAACATGTTTTTGTTTTTTTTCAACATTTTCGGTCTTTTTTTGTTAATTTAGCAAAAAATAAGAACCCCGGCGGTGATTAAATACCATCAAAAGAAAGCTCTAGTTGTGTGAAGAAATGATAACATTTTAGTTTGGGTACAGTGTTGTATGACCGCGCAATTGTCATTTAACCGTTAGCCGCCCGGCCAATGGCCGTTTGGCGGCTTGAAAAGCGCTGCAGCTTTCCGGGTGCACGCCATTTGGCGTGCTCCCGCACATGCGCGGTTTGCGCGGTTGCAGAGCGACGCAGCAGTGCAATCTGTCACCGCCCGTGCACCTCGGACACGGCCGATGACAGATCCGAGTACCGGCTCCCGTTGCCGGTACCATGTGACCTGCTGTGATTAATCACAGCAGGTCACATGACAGTTGTATACAATGGATGGCTTCATTCATGATGCCATCCATTGTATACTAGTGCCTAGCTGTGAATGGTCACAGCTAATCACATGCACATGTCATGTGATTAGCTGTGACCAAATCACAGCTAAGCACAAAAAAAAAAAAAAAAGCTGAATGAATCAATTTCATTCAGGAAAATGCTTGCTTATAGCAAAGTAATTCTTTGCTATAAGCAAATTGTGTAAAAAAAAAAAAAAAATACTGATCACTTCTCCAAAGTAGTACAGTGTTACTATGGTAACATTGTACTATTTTGGTCATAGTAAAATATGAAAAAAAATCTTAAAAAAAATAAAAAAAAATGTAATAAAAAATTAAATATAATAAAAAAATAAAAAAAAATTAAAAAAAAAAAAAATTTTTTTCATACTGTCACCAGTCAGTGTCGCTGTTCACCGCCATGCCAGTTATATGATGACGCTGTACTGCACTGGTGACAGTATGTAAAAAAAAAAATAGTGAAAATAATTTTTTTAATTTTTTCATTTTCCGAAAAATTATGACAAAAAAATACAACTTCAAAAAACTCGCCATGCCTCTTATGAAGTACGTCGGACTGTCTACTCTGCAAAAAAGGGGTCATTTGGGGGATATCTGTACTGTCCTGACATTTGGGGGATATCTGTACTGTCCTGACATTTGGGGGATATCTGTACTGTTCTGACATTCTTGGACCTCAAGATATTAGATTGGCTGTCAGTACTTCAGGATTGATCAATAATCAGATCTATACCATAGTTTGTGAACTCTATAACTTTCCTACAAACTAAAAAATACATCCTAATTTGGGTTATTTTCACCAAAGACATGTAGCAGAATACATCTCGGCCTAAATTTATGAAGAACAATTATTTATTTGTAAACTTTTATAACAGAAACAAAGAAAAATGTGTTTTTTTTTCAAAATTTTTGGTCTTTTTTTGTTAATTTAGCAAAAAATAAAAACCCCAGCGGTGATTAAATACCACCAAAAGAAAGCTCTAGTTGTGTGAAGAAAATGATAAAATTTTAGTTTGGGTACAATGTTGTATGACCGCGCAATTGTCATTCAAAGTGTGAGAGCGCTGAAACCTGAAAACTGGCCTGGGCAGGAAGGTGTAAAATTGCCCGGTATTGAAACGGTTAAACTGTGAGAGCTCTGAAACATGGCCTGGGCAGGAAGGGGGTAAAAGTGCCCGGTATGGAAGTGGTTAACCATGCATTTTCTGAAACATATTCACTGTGCGTTTATTAACAATGTCCCAATATAAACGAATACTTATCAACCGTCCCTTTAAGACTCCGTGCCCCAGGTGATAATGTGTAATCTCTCCTCAATATATATACATCCAGTGATTTCTTGTCACCCCCAGTGTGATATCCTCCGACACACTTATGCGCTCATCTTGTGCATTGACCTGAACCATCAGGTCAAAGCACGTCTTTCCCTTTAACCCGGGCGGGTATGCTGATGTATCACTCTCCAACTCCTCCTGCACCTCCACACTCCAAAACACACTTCTTGGCAGTTGACCCGAACCCTCAGGTCAAAAGCACGCCTTTCCCTTTAACCCAGGTGGGTTCACTGGTGTGTAATATTTCCAACTCCTCATGCACCTTCAAACTCCAAACGCACCACAGAAATGGAAAAAATGCTCCAGATGGTGAAGTATATCAAACCAATAACTTTTATTAAAACTCTAAAATCAACCACTCACATTTATATGTGTCCCCTTGGGACACTACAGGATCAAGAACTATTTGTGTGTAGTTTTTATGAATGAAACTACATTAGAATGTATTGAATCCCCTATCCAGGATGGCGGAACGTCCACCTCCGGTTACGGCTTGACGTCATTCAGCTTACTCTACGCGTTACGTCTCGACATGTGACTTCATCAGGATTAGCCAATTGCACGACTAGCCTTGTTTTTATTCACATTCATTGATATTAATATGTTACACCTGTCTCAGTGCCATTTTGTTGGAGACCATCACATGGTCTCGGGCGCCATTTTCTTGTAGTCCTGTGCTCTTAAGTATGTCACTGCTCATTCTAACAGATACACAGGAGGATCCTAAACTTCCATCTCTATTAAAACTTTTAAAACCTGACAGTAACTCACTGAATACTTGATATTTATCTATATCTACGGCTAACTGAATCCCTCATAAAAACGATGTATAACAATATAGAAATGTTATATATTGCCATCTAGTGGACAAATCTAAAATGGACCTGCCCCCCCCCCCCCCCCCCCCCGACCTTACCATCCCCCACCCCAAAGAAAAAACTGTCTGGGATTTTTTTTACCAAAGACCTGCAGCAAAATATATTTTGGCCTAAATTTATGACGAAAATAGATTTTTTAATTTTATTACTGGACATGTTTAACCCCTCGCCTACAGGGCACTTCTACCCCCTTCCTGCCCAGGCCAATTTCCAGCTTTCAGCGCTGTCACACTTTGACAATTGCGCGGTCATGCAACACTGTACCCATATGAAATTTTTAGCAATTTTTTGAGACAGAGCTTTATTTTGGTGGTATTTAATCACCTCTGGGATTTTTATTTTTTCTTAAACAAACCAAAACTGACAATTTTGGAAAAAAAAACATTTTTTCTTAGTTTTTGTTATACAATTTTGTAAATAAGTGATTTTTCTTCTTCACTGATGTGCGCTAATGAGGCTGCAGCGATGGGCACTGATAGGCTGCACTGATGAGGAGGCACTGGTAGATTGCACTGATGGGCATTGACAGGCATCACTGATGGGCACTGAAAGGCAGCACTGATACATGATACTGATACATGGCACTGTTAGGCGGCACTGACTGGCACTGGTAGGTGGCACTGACTGGCACTGTTAGGCAGCACTGACTGGCGACACTGACTGTCACTGATAGGTGGCACTGATTGGCATAGATAGGTGGCATTGACTGGCACTGATGGGTGACATTGAAAGGCAGCTAAGGTGGGCACTGATATGTGGCATTGATGTGCACTGGTATGCACTGATATGTGGTACTGATGGGCACTGACAGGTGGCACTTCTGGGGCCACACTGATCATCAGTGCCCTGATGATCAGTGTACATGTCCCCTCCGCGGAAAGCCGATTACCGGCTCTCCTCTCCTCTGTCAGCGTGACAGCTCGAGAGGAGAGAAATGCAGATAACCGGCATTTCAGTGTTTACATGTGATCAGCTGTGATTGGACACAGCTGATCACATGACCAAGCCGACATCTACGGCTCTTTCCGTGATCTGCTGTGTCCAAGTGACACAGCGCACCGGACGATCGCTGCGCGCTCCCTGAGCCGCGCATGCGCAGTGAGAATGGTAGGAGGTCATATGACGTCCTATCAGAACGAGAGAACCACCTTGCGCCCGTCTTTGTACTATAGGGCGGGCGGAAGGTGGTTAATAGTCAAAATATTGGGGGGGTTTTTCTCAAAATTGTCGGTCTTTTTTTGTTTATAGCACAAAAGATAAAAACCACACAGGCGATCAAATACCACAGAAAGAAAGCTCTATTGTGGGAAGAAAAATTTAAATTTTTAAAGAAAAAGGACGTAAATTTAATTTGTCAGTTTAAGTAATGCAGGGACGTAACACAAAAAATGTCCTCTGGAGGGCGAGGGGTTAAACAGTCATCATATAATGAACAAGGCAAAATCAATACAACATAGATGCCGCCTAGACCGGCACTTACATGACTAAACTGTTTATATACATTATTCAGCCTATATCCATTATAGAACTATCGCTTGAATATGTTTTGGTCAGTACCTGAAAAAAATCACAAATTGTGCCTGCGTCCTAATATATACAGTATGTACCTAACTGTACATCTTCCCAGCCCTCCTTATACCACCTATGTCATTCAATAACACTTGATTTCTTCATAGAATGTTCTCCATAAGCCTGCTGTAACAGCTGAAGTTTCACTCACACTTTTGCCCATTTTCACACAAAATGTGATGTAAATCCTGTGCTCCAGATTCCTGTCACTCATTTTCCACCAACAGGGCAACGCACACACGTGTTATTTCTTCTACTACTCTGTAAAGACTGAGCCCACTGGTGTGTGACCCGGGAGAGAGCAAGTTAGAACATGATTTATTTATTTATTTCAGGTACTTCTATAGCGCTGTTAATTTACGCAGCACTTTACATATAAATATTGTACATTCACATCAGTCCCTAAACCTGAAGGGGTGTCCCTAACTTACATTCATACATGCACATACTAGGGACCATTTAGACAGTATCCAATTCACCTACCAGCTTGTCTTTGGAGTGGGAGGAAACCAGAGTACCTGGAGGAAACCCATGCAGGCACAGGGAGAACATGCAGGCAGGAGGTGCCGTGGCTGGGATTCGAACCAACGACCCTAGTACTGCCAGGCGGAAGTGCTAACCATTTAGCCACTGTGCTGCCCATGACTGAGTGTGAATGGCTGTGCGACTCACCACCGTAGTGCTACACATTCCGGGAATTCACTTGTCACACCTCGTACATACATGCACACAAATCCTAAAACCAATTTAAACAGGAGCCTATTAACCAACCCGTATGTCTTTGGGGTGGAGGAGAAAACCCACACAAGTGCAAGCTGAATATGCAAACTCCATGCAGAGTGTGTGCTGACTGGGATTTGAATTGAGGACCCCAGTGCTGCAAGACAGATGTGCTGACCACTTTATATAGAATATGTATTTTGTTAAAAGATTTTAAATGTTTTTATAAACTCTATTCACAGGTTGGTGAGATGCCTGGTCGTCCTAAAGAATGACCATGCCACCCTCGTTCAATCACATACAGCCATTAAGAATCGGGCGAAGGATTCTAAAAGATGTGCTATTCAGCTAGTGAGACAAAGTCGTTAAGAAGGCGTGGTGAGGAGGCAGCGATGGTGGCCCAGCATTTCATGCACAACAATGACGAGCTGAAGAAGGTATGAGGCACCAATATACATGAAACGTAACTTGGTCTATTGTTTTTCTGTAAAAGGTGGTCCTAGTCTTAACCCCTTGACGCCGACGTAACACAGATATGCGGCCTCACGGACCTGGGCTTTTTTCCGTGGGGCCGCATATTTGTGTACCTGTCTTTGTGTTGGGAGCGCGCCCCTCAGCGCGCTTCCAGCACCGAGACTGCGGTGTCACTGAGAGCACCGGGTCCCGTTCTAACGATCGGGACCCGGGACTCCTGGTCCCGGGTCACATGATCACTGTGATAGCCTCTGATTGGCTATCACAGTGATCGGTCACTGTGCAGCCCGGCCCTCTTGTTTTTTTTCTCTCTCTCTCTATGACTGGAGAAGAGAGATACATTGTATCTCTCGAACTCCTGTCAGAGAGAAGAAAAAAAAGTTTGTAAAAAAAAAAAAAAGATAAATAAATATTGAAAAAATAAAAAAAAATACCTAGATCAAGGTTTGATCTAGTTCAGTGCCAGGGTTAGTGTTTAGGTCAGGGTCAAAGGTCAAGGTCAGGATTTAAAAAAAATTGGTATCAGTGTCAGTTAGTGTTAATGTCAGTGTCAGTTAGTGTCAGTGTGTTTTAGGTAAAAAAAAAAAAAAAGACAAAAACAAAATGCGCACTATGGTTTCTGGGCTGTACTACGGGTACAAACAACAAATAACATACACATATATGGTATCGCTGCGATCGTCAAGAGCTGGAGAATTTATTTTTGGTTGCTCTTTGGTGGTAGGTTATGGTCATAACAAGAAACACATAGCTAAATAAAAAAAAAAGGATTTTTTTTACTATTTTTGGCCAGTTTTCCTTTGATAGTAAAAAAAAAAATCAGGAGATATCCATTACCATTTACCACCAAATGAAAGCCCAATTTGTCCTGAAAAAATCAAGGTATAATCCACCTGGATGTGCAAAGTAGTTGTGATGATATGTATGGTTTTGCTATCACATGTCAACGGTGCAGAATTGTGCTTAGGCCTTTAGATTTGTTTTACCCTTAGGCGTGAAGGGGTTAAGGAGTGACAAGGGTCCTCAGAAATCAGTAGGTACACAGCTATATTGTGAAGTACGCTCTGTCCTTTAAGGCAGTATGCAGCCCTTCCATCACAAAGTTCCTTCTTCTTCTAGGTGCATCTACTCAATATGATGGAGATAATTCTTGGATTGCTCCTCCTCCTGATATTCTTGTGAGTATTGACATTCTAAGTCTGATTTTCTCTGCAACTAATCCTATTAGAGGCAATGCTATAGTGTGACAAAATAAATAGTGGTGTGAACCTCCTGCACTACTAGTGGTGCACCCAAATGAAAATTCTATTGAAACCAAAAATTCAGAATGCACTTTATTCTTTACGTCTGGAGGAAAATAAATGAATTGAGGACCCCAGTGCTGCAAGACAGATGTGCTGACCACTTTATATAGAATATACATTTTGTTAAAAGATTATAAATGCTTTCATAACTTTTATTTATAGGTTGGTGGAATGCCTGGTCGTCCTAAAGAATGACCATGCCACCCTCATTTGGTCCCACATAGCCATCAAGAAACGGACTAAAGCTTTTAGGAGACAGGCTGAGCAGTTGAGGAGACAAGCTTGGAGATCAAAAAGGCACTGTGAGGAGGCAGCAATGGTGGCTCAGAATTTTGCGTACTACAACGATGAGCTGAAGAAGGTATGAGGCACCAATATACATAAAACTTAACTTTGTCTAGGCTTTTATTGTCTTTGCCCCCAGTGAGAAGATCCCCGCACTCCCTGTTAGGAAAGCCCCTCTTTAGTAAAATAGGGAAGGGTTAGAACCTCTGTCAGGCCATTATTACTGCATGTATCTTCCTGTCCTAGTGACAACTCTTCTCATTCCTTGTCACGTACCTGATGGGAGACTGAAATAATGAGGTCGGCCTCACTTGTGTCACTAGTCCTGACCCCACTGGAGTTGGAACAGAGGGAGTCTAGGAACCAGGGGGACGAGCGCCAGTAGATGTTGTTTGCAGCACTTGTGGATGATGACTCTGGAAGACTGATGATCCTCTGATTCAGGCACAGCAATAACCAACAGAGCGGGTTTTGTAGATTGCCAGGTGTGCACCAGAGCAAGGGAGGAAGTGAGGGTAAGAGACAGGAGCAGTGTCATAGGAATAGCCAGGGTCATCAACAGGCGGACAGCAAGGTACAGAATCAGGAGCAAAGTCAGGAACCAGTATCAATCAGGAGAGGAATCAGAGTCAGGTCAGGAACAAGCCGGGTCAGCAACAAAGGAATCATACAGGAACAAGCAGGACACTGGAGCTGAAGACCAGTCAGCACCTAACATGGGCAGAGGCACTCCTTAAATAGCCCGTCTAGCGCCAATCTTCGCCGTGCTTGTGCACGATCGCACATTTCCGCGTGCATGCACACAACCGACCACTTTTCTCCGGATGTTTCTATGCGCATTTCTAATCGCAATTCGTCTCACCGGAAATCCCTTCTCATTCCTTTTCCTTCTGTCAGTCACTGACAGATTGCACCAGTAGGTGGTACACCAAGTGAATTGTTTCTGTCCTAGGAGGAGGGATGGACCCCTTGGAACTTTAATTTCAGAGTTCCGTTTGTTATATCTGACCTCTAGCGTTCCCTTCTGTCTTGCACAGTTGTGCCGGCTCCTCTCCTGCACTGAAATGGCTTCCTGTGATCTTCTCACATGGTGCATTACGGCTGCATTCACACCTAGGCGTTTTGAATCGCAGGCATAATTACTTTGCCATTTTAGCAGAGCGTTTTGAAATTGTGGGCAGAATCGCGGTAATTCTGTCTACGATTCAAACCGCCTAGGTGTGAGTGCAGGTTGTAGCAAGTCAGATAGAGCCCATTTCATTTCCTAGCTGAAGGAGACCCAGCATCATCTAGCTCATTCTTCCCCAGCCTGACTGTGCACGTCCCACCCCTTTCATCAGTGGATTTCAGTTCTTGCATCTCAGGGTTCAGCTTGCTGACGAACACCCACTCCTCCAAACTGACACCCACCCATCAAAACATTGTGGTATTTACATAACTCCTGCCAAGAGGCGGGGTGCTGTGATGTTTTCAGCAAGCACCTTGCCAGCCCCCCTACGAGCCATGAGCATTCTGCATTGCATAGAGAAGCACAGAGACTCAGTGGGTCTAATACAAGCTATGCAATGAAAAAGAGTTTTATTTAATAATTAGCCTGTCAATGAGGGTGAAAAGAGGAACCAGAAAAGGCAAAATATAATTGGATTAAACATCAGCTTTAACCACTTCCAGTCCAGACACTTTCCCCCCCTTCCTGTCCAGGCCAATTTTCAGCTTTCAGCGCTATCACACTTTGAATGACAATTGCACGGTCATGCAACACTGTACCCATATTAATTTTTTAGCATTTTTTTGAGACAGATGAATCTTTATTTTGATGGTATTTTTTCCACTACTGGGATTTTTATTTTTTTGCTATATAAATGAGAAGTCCAAACATTTTGAAAAAAAGTGTTTTTCTTATAAAATTTTGCACATAATCTTTCTTCATAATTCTTGGCCAAAATGTATTCAGCTAATCTTTTTAGTAAAAAAAAACAAAACATTAGTTTATAACCAAAAGTTATTAAAAATGTATTATTTTTTTATTTTTTAATATTTGTTTTTTGTTTTTTTTTAAACATACTGTCACCCTAGCAGTACAGCCTGTCACCTGGGAGGGGAGGGTGGAGCCTGTCACCTGGAGTGGGACGGGAGGATGGAGCTTGTCACCTGGGGGCAGGGGAGGGTGGAGCTTATCACCTGCTGTGGAGGGTTGTGTGGAGCCTCCCACCTGGAGGGGAGGGTGGAGTCTGTCACCTGGAAGGGAGAATGGAGCCTGTCACCTGGAGGGTAGGGGAGGGTTGAGCCTGTCACCTGGAGGGTAGGGGAGGGTGGAGCCTGTCACCTGGGGGGGAGGGGAGCGTGGAGCCTGTCACCTGGGGGGAGCGTGGAGCCTGTCACCTGGGGGGAGCGTGGAGCCTGTCACCTGGGGGGAGCGTGGAGCCTGTCACCTGGGGGGAGCGTGGAGCCTGTCACCTGGGGGGAGCGTGGAGCCTGTCACCTGGGGGGAGGGGAGCGTGGAGCCTGTCACCTGGGGGGAGGGGAGCGTGGAGCCTGTCACCTGGGGGGAGGGGAGCGTGGAGCCTGTCACCTGGGGGGAGGGGAGCGTGGAGCCTGTCACCTGGGGGGAGGGGAGCGTGGAGCCTGTCACCTGGGGGGAGGGGAGCGTGGAGCCTGTCACCTGGGGGGAGGGGAGCGTGGAGCCTGTCACCTGGGGGGAGGGGAGCGTGGAGCCTGTCACCTGGGGGGAGGGGAGCGTGGAGCCTGTCACCTGGGGGGAGGGGAGCGTGGAGCCTGTCACCTGGGGGGGGGGGGAGGGGAGCGTGGAGCCTGTCACCTGGGGGGGGGGGAGGGGAGCGTGGAGCCTGTCACCTGGGGGGGAGGGGAGCGTGGAGCCTGTCACCTGGGGGGGGGGGTTGGAGTCTGTCATATCACAGTAGGGGGGTGGGGTTAGGACCTGTCACCTGATGGGGGCGGATCCTGTCACCTGAAAGTCATGCAAAGTATGACAGCGCTGAGCTCTGAAAGCAGTCCTGGGCAGGAAGGGGGTGAAGTGTCCGGCATTGAAGGGGTTAAGTCCCCTTTCAATCAGCTCGCTGCGGTTTCCTGGTAGTGCGGGTGAAGCGCAGTGTATCTGGGAGTGTCATGTGCGTTTCCTGCGCTCTCCCATAGACCTCCACTAGATCTGGTGATTTTGGTGTTTTCTGAGAGCGCATCAGGGATGCAGCATGCCGGAGCTTTGTTGCGCTTTCAGAAAACACCAAAATCGGCAGATCTAATGGAAGTCTATGGGGGAGCGCAGGAAACGCACATGAATGCCGCGGCTACAGTGCGCTGTGTGAAAGGGACCTAATAGTATGCCGTACAGCACTGCCGAAATATTGCCGTCTGTTGCTACACAGCGTCTCCACACACACACAGATTGTAAGTCATCAGCAAACGTTGGGGCACCTCTATTACACCCTCTTCGGTGATGCAGCGAGGAAGTGAATGGTGAGATTCAACCTACAGGAAGTAATGGAAACTAAAAACATTTTTAAACATCCAGACAGACGGATGAAAGTTCAAAGCTTCTATAAATGAGCCCCGAAACCTCGTTTAGACTTTTTGGCATTCAACACTTCTGGAAACGTCAGATGGCTGAGTTTGCCACCATGCTGGCATCTCCCTTTAACCCCTAAGCCACTACTAAATCTTGTTTGATGAGAAACACAGGCATCTATGGACCCCAATTATTGGATCTGAGGGTGGAGTATTTAGAGGAGGGAGGGACTCCTACGCTACCTTAAGTACCGCCATATTGGATTTCCATTATTATATGAAAAGATTGCTGACCTTTGGGGACAGGCGATTATGCAGATTGGAGGAGAGGAAGGATATCGGCACTGATTGATCTGTCATCCCATCGGGAGATATATTGATTGAGCTATTGTGGCCAATCATGAGAGTGGGTGGCAACATTTGCTGGTGAGTGTACACCTGATAGGGGAGAATATTATTCTCCCCTTTTTTTACATGGTGATTTATTTTGAAGAATTGGAAGAATCGCTTGGTGGGTGGGAATTATTTTGGGCTTTCTTTGGACTATTCACATTTTCTACATTTTTTTTTTTTTTAGGGATGCCCCGAAATTCCGGTGGCCGAAACGTTTCAGCCAAAAACACCCCTTTCGGCTGAAATGGAAAAAAAGCACCAATACAGGCGCCGAAAAAAGCCTGCGCCTCAAAGCCGCCTGCCCCTTGCCGCTGTCGCCCGACCGCCGCTCAGTAGTTCAGTCTTACCTGAGAAACCATCGATCCCGACGCTGGGCATAGAAATAAGTGAAGGAAAGATGGCCGCCACACATCTCTATGCCCTTGGAGGACCGGAGCGATGTCACTTCCGGTTCTGGACATTTTTTTTTTTTTTTTAAAGCACTAGATCAATGCCTTTTTTGATCCAATGCTTTACATTGCAGAGGAGAGATGTGGGGTCTTATTGACCCCCAATATCTCCATAAAGAGGACCTGTCACTAATTATGTCTTATTGACCCCGTATCTCTCCATAAAGAGGACCTGTCACTAATTATGTCTCACTGACCCCATATCTCTCCATAAAGAGGACCTGTCACTAATTATGTCTCACTGACCCCATATCTCTCCATAAAGAGGACCTGTCACTAATTATGTCTCACTGACTCCATATCTCTCCATAAAGAGGACCTGTCACTAATTATGTCTCACTGACCCCGTATCTCTCCGTAAAGAGGACCCGTCACTAATTATGTCTTATTGACCCCATCTCTCCATAAAGAGGACCTGTCACTAATTATGTCTCACTGACTCCATATCTCTCCATAAAGAGGACCTGTCACTAATTATATCTTATTGACCCCATATCTCTCCATAAAGAGGACCCGTCACTAATTATGTCTCACTGACCCCAGATCTCTCCATAAAGAGGACCCGTCACTAATTATGTCCTATTGACCCCATATCTCTCCATAAAGAGGACCCGTCACTAATTATGTCTTATTGACCCCATATCTCTCCATAAAGAGGACCCGTCACTAATTATGTCTCACTGACCCTATATCTCTCCATAAAGAGGACCCGTCACTAATTATGTCTCACTGACCCCATATCTCTCCATAAAGAGGACCCGTCACTGATTATGTCTTATTGATCCCATATCTCTCCATAAAGAGGACCCGTCACTAATTATGTCTCGCTGACCCCACATCTCTCCATAAAGAGGACCTGTCACTAATTATGTCTCATTGACCCATTATCTCTACATAAAGAGGACCTGTCACTAATTATTTCTGTCACAAGGGATTCATGCATTTCTTGTGATAGGAATAAAAGTGATTACAATTTTTTTAAAAGGAACAGTGCAAAAAAAAAAAAAACATTAAATACATTTTTAAAAAAGTTTAAAGTGGCCCCATCCCCCCCCCCCCCCCCCCCCCGTGCTTGCATGTAGTGATGAACGCATACGTAGGCCACGCTCACATATGTGAATGGTGTTCAAACCACACACGTGAAGTATCGCCACGAACGTCGGATCAAGAGCAATAATTCTCGCACTAGACCTAAACTTTACACTACTAACCTGTAGACATTTTTAAACTATCACCCATGGAGATTTTTAAGTACTGCAGTTTCATGCCATTCCACGAGCGTGCGCAATTTTAAAGCGTGATGGTGGGTATCTAATTATTCGCCATAACATCTTCTTTCATATTTTACAAAACAATTGGGGTATATATTTTTTTTTAACCGTTTCAATACCGTGCAATTTTACACCTTCCTGCCCAGGCCATTTTTCAGGTTTCAGCGCTCTCACACTTTGAATGACAATTGCGCAGTCATACAACATTGTACCCAAACTAAAATTTTATCATTTTCTTCACACAACTAGAGCTTTCTTTTGGTGGTATTTAATCACCGCTGGGGTTTTTATTTTTTGCTAAATTAACAAAAAAAGACCAAAAATTTTGAAAAAAAAACACATTTTTCTTTGTTTCTGTTATAAAAGTTTACAAATAAATAATTGTTCTTCATAAATTTAGGCCGAGATGTATTCTGCTACATGTCTTTGGTGAAAATAACCCAAATTAGGATGTATTATTTAGTTTGTAGGAAAGTTATAGAGTTCACAAACTATGGTATAGATCTGAATATTGATCAATCCTGAAGTACTGACAGCCAATCTAATTTCTTGAGGTCCAAGAATGTCAGAATAGTACAGATATCCCCAAATGACCCCTTTTTGCTGAGTAGACAGTCGGACGTACTTCATAAGAGGCATGGCGAGTTTTTTGAAGTTGTATTTTTTTGTCATAATTTTTCCGAAAATGAAAAAATGAAAAATATTATTTTCACTATTTTTTTTTTTACATACTGTCACCAGTGCAGTACAGCGTCATCATATAACTGGCATGGCGGTGAACAGGGACACTGACTGGTGACAGTATGAAAAAAAAAAAAAATTATATTTTTTTTTAATTTTTTTTTATTTTTTTATTATATTTAATTTTTTATTACATTTTTTTTTTATTTTTTTTAAGATTTTTTTTCATATTTTACTATGACCAAAATAGTACAATGTTACCATAGTAACATTGTACTACTTTGGGGAAGTGATCAGTATTTTTTTTTTTTTTTTTTTTTACACAATTTGCTTATAGCAAAGAATTACTTTGCTATAAGCAAGCATTTAGCTGAATGAAATCGATTCATTCAGCTTTTTTTTTTTTTTTTTTTTTTTGTGCTTAGCTGTGATTTGGTCACAGCTAATCACATGACGTGCATGTGATTAGCTGTGACCATTCACAGCTAGGCACTAGTATACAATGGATGGCATCATGAATGAAGCCATCCATTGTATACAACTGTCATGTGACCTGCTGTGATTGGTCGCGGCAGGTCACATGGTACCGGCAACGGGAGCCGGTACTCGGATCTGTCATCGGCCGTGTCCGAGGTGCACGGGCGGTGACAGATCCCGCTGCTGCGCCGCTCTGCAATAGCGCAAACGGCGCATGTGCGGGAGCACGCCAAATGGCGTGGACCCGGAAAGCTGCAGCGCTTTTCAAGCCGCCAAACGGCTATTGGCCGGGCGGCTAATGGTTAATCAAAGTGTATTTTTTTTCCAAAAAATATATATTCATTTTTAAAAACTGCACGTTTCAGTTTTCGGCCAAGTGCATTCTGAATTTTCGGTTTCGGCACCAGAATTTTCATTTCGGTGCACCACTATTTTTTATTCTTTTATATTCACCATTTTTTATTTATGTATATATTTTTTGCACTACTAGATCACTTTTTTGAGTGTTCATTTATGTCTTTTGTTGGATAATTTTTTGAAGTAGCGGGACTTTTGTATTTGCTTAGTGATTTGATTATTCACTTTATGATTTATATATTTTAGCATTCAGCTCAGTTTTCTTTTATATATACCTCTAGGGATTGTTTGCAGAAACTTTCCAGGCTTAACCACTTCAGCTCTGGAAGATTTTACCCCCTTCGTGACCAGACCTTTTTTTGCAGTTCGGCACTGTGCTACTTTAACTTGTGATTGCGCAGTCATGCAACACTGTACCCAAACAAAATTTGTATAATTTTCTCACACAAATGGAGCTTTCTTTTGTTAGTATTTGATCAGCACTGAGTTTTTTTGTTTGCGATATAAATGAAAAAAGACTGCTCATTTTGAAAAAAAATCTTTTTTTATCTGCTATAAAACATATCCAATAAAAATATAGTGGGACTGTGATAGTACGGTGGGCAATCTGACATTAATTGACACTTTGTGGGAATTGGCTAACTGCCACTGACATCTCTATTGACGCTAACACAGTTATCAGTGCTAATAATATATACTGTCACGGTACTAATGACACTGTCTGGGAAAGGGTTAACATCTAAGGGCATTCAAAGGGTTAATTGTGTGCTGTGGTACCTGTTTACTAATGGATTTGCCATTTTTTATTACCCTCTTTGCAGGAAGACCAAAACCCGGCACATTGCTGCTGTCAGGGCAGAGCTCTGTGTTGTTTGCAATCACAGAGCTTTGTCCTGTCATCCGATCAGCGGATCCCAACTATAAATCATTGCCTGGGACCCGCTGATCATCTTGTGCTGTAACCAGAAATCATGAATAAAGCTCATGGACTTTCTATGCACATACACTCAGTACTCAAAGGATAAAAACAATGATTTCTTTATTAACAAGTCACATCTAAAACATATCAAACGTGCATATAAAACTGCACTGCACAATTTATACACCGCATGATTCCCCCATCAACCACAAAACTGGCTTTTCCAATGGAAGTAGGTAGGGATGGTAGATACACTTTACTTCCTTCAGAAGATGGGGAATATCCAGGCTGTGTAGAGAACACCCAACATGTTTCGTGACAAACGTTGCTTCCTCGGGGGCTAGCAACGCATCTAAAAATTTAACAAACTCAACCGTTTCCCGTCTGCCCTATAGCAAAAATACTGCTACAGAGCGGCACGAGTATGCAAAATCACGTATAGGGACATTATTTTTCAGTTCCGGGGCAGGGGGTGAGCATGCGCCCTACCCGCGCTTACATCCGCAGCTGTCAATCACCGGGCCCCAGACGGTAATTACTCGCCGGCGTCCGGTGATTTCTGACGATCACCAACAGAGAGGAGGACTGTTTTGTTTACTAACAGTCATCCTCCCTGTCAGCTCGGGCACACTGCACAGCCATCCACAGCAGTGTGATTACAGTGAATCACACACATCCCACCCCCTAGTAAAACACACACTGTACACAGTTAACCCTTTGATCACGCCTCATGTTAACCCCTTCCTGCCCAGTGCCATTAGTACAGTGCTTTTTTTTTTTTTTTAGCAATGATCACTGTTGGATGTCGGTGACACCAAGTCAGTTCCCCCCAGAGTCAGAATGTCCGCCGCTGTCCTGCTATAAGTCGCTGATCGCCACCATTACTAGTAAAAATAATAATAAATAAAAAAAATCCCAGTATACATACCGCCATTTGTAAACGCTATAACTTTCACGTAAACCAATTAATAAACAATGATTGGGATTTTTTTTTTTTTAGCAGACATGTAGCAGAATACAGTTTGGCTTAAATTTTTGACGAAATTTGATTGTTTTTTACTTTTTACTGGACATCTTTAATAGCAAAAAGTCAAAAATATTGTCTTTCTCAAAATTGTCTTTTTTTTTTTTTTGTTATAGTGCAAAAATAAAAAAATGCACAGGTGATCAAATACCACCAAGAGAAAGCTTTTTATGTGAGGGAATTCATGGAGGGGTCTGAAATTCACATTGTAGGTGCATTCCCACTCTGAGAGACAGAATTTAAAAAACAAATTCAGGAAATCACATTGTATGATTTTTAAAGAATGTATTTGTCTTGCACTGCTGAACAGAAGTATTTGAACACCTGAGAAAATCAGTGTTAATATTTGGTACAGAAGCCTTTGTTTGCAATTACAGAGGTCAGACGTTTCCTGTAGTCCTTGGCCAGGTTTGCACTGCAACAGGGATTTTGGCCCACTCCTCCACACCGATCTCCTCTAGATCTGTCAGGTTTCGGGGCTGTCGCTGAACAAGATGGAGTTTCAGCTCCCTCCAAAGATGTTCTATTGGATTTATGTCTGGAGACTGGCTAGGCCACTCCAGAACCTTGATATGCTTCTTACGGAGCCACTTCTTGATTATCCTGGCTGTGTGCTTCGGGTCGTTGTCATGTTGGAAGACCCAGCCACGACCCATCTTCAATGCTCTAACTGAGGGAAGGAGGTTGTTGCTCAAATTCTCACCATAAATGGCCCCATTCATCCTGTAGTCATCCTGTCCCCTTTGCAGAAAAGCAACCCCATGCTTCACAGTAGGGATGGTGTTCTTGGGATGCAACTCATCCTTCTATATCCTCCAAACACGACGAGTGAAGTTTAGACCAAAAAGTTCTACTTTGGTCTCATCTGACCACATGACTTTCTCCCATGCCTCCTCTGGATCATCCAGATGGTCATTGGCAAACTTCAGACGGGCCTGGACATGTGATGACTTGAGCAGGGGAACCTTCCATGCAATGCATGATTTGAAACCATGACGGCGTAGTGTTCTACCGACAGTGACCTTTGAAACTGTGGTCCCAGCTCTCTTCATGTCATTGACCAGCTCCTCCCATGTAGTTCTGAGCTGATTCCTCATCTTTCTTATCATCAGTGATACCCCACGAGGTGACATCTTGCATGGAGCCCCAGTCCGAGGGAGACTGACAGTCTTTAGCCTCTTCCATTTTCTAACAATTGCTCCAACAGTTGATCTATTTTCACCAAGCTGCTTGGCAATTGCCCCGTAGCCCTTTCCAGCCTTGTGGAGGTCCACAATTATGTCTCTGGTGTCTTTTGACAGCTCTTTGGTCTTGCCCATGGTAGTAGTTGGTGTCTGACTGACTGTGGAGTGGACAGGTGTCTTTAAAGAGCTCAGACAGGTGCTACTAAGTTAAATTAATGAGTGGAGTAGAGGTGGACTTTTTAAAGGCACAGTAACAGGTCTTTGAGAGCCAGAATTCTTGCTGTTTCTTAGGTGTTCAAATACTTATGTTCAGCAGTGCAAGACAAATAAATTCTTTAAAAATCATACAACGTGATTTCCTGAATTTTTTTTTTGTAAATTCTGTCTCTCAGAGTGGGAATGCACCTACAATGTGAATTTCAGACCCCTCCATGATTTCTAAGTGGGAGAACTTGCAAAATCGCAGGGGGTTCAAATACTTCTGTTCCTCACTGTATATACATTATTCAGCCCATATCCATTATAGAACTATAGCTTGAATATGTTTTGGTCAGTACCTGAAACAACTAATATTGTGCCTGTGTCCTAATATATATGTACCTAACTGTACATCTTCCCAGCCCTCCTTATACCACCTATGTCATTCAATAACACTTGATTTCTTCATAGAATGTTCTCCATAAGCCTGCTGTCACACAGATGAAGTTTCACTCACACTTTTGCCCATTTTCACACAAAATGTGATATAAATCCTGTGCTCCAGATTCCTGTCACTCATTTTCCACCAACAGGGCGACGCACACACGTGTTATTTCTTCTACTACTCTGTAAAGACTGAGCCCACTGGTGTGTGACCCGGGAGAGAGCAAGTTAGAACATGACTGAGTGTGAATGGATGTGCGACTCACCACCGTAGTGCTACACATTCCAGGAATTCACTTGTCACACCTCGTACATACATGCACACAAATACTAAAACCAATTTAAACCGGAACCGATTAACCAACCCGTATGTCTTTGGGGTGGAGGAGGAAACCCACACAAGTGCAAGCAGAAAATGCAAACTCCATGCAGAGTGTGTGCTGACTGGGATTTGAATTGAGGACCCCAGTGCTGCAAGACAGATGTGCTGACCACTTTATATAGAATATGTATTATATTAAAAGATTATAAATGCTTTCATAAATTCTATTCACAGGTTGATGAGAAGCGTGGTCAACATGAAAAAGAAGAATGCCACCCTCGTTCACTTATGTGAAATTAGGAAGAATCGGGCAAAACTGTACAACACATTTTTAAAGAGGATACAAAATGAAGCCGAGAGGTTAAGAAGCGATGGGGAGGAGGCACGGGTGGTGGCCCAATACTTCTTGTATGAAAATGACAAGCAGAAGAAGGTATGAGGCACCAACATACATGAAACGTAACTTGGTCTAGGCTTTTATTGTCTTTGCCCCCAGTGAGAAGATCCCCGCACTCCCTGTTACGAAAGCCCCTTTTTAGTAAAATAAGGAAGGGTTAGAACCTCTGTCAGACCATTATTACTGCATGTATCTTCCTGTCCTAGTGACAACTCTTCTCATTCCTTTTCCTTCTGTCAGTCACTGACAGATTACACCAGAAGGTGGTACACCAAGTGAATGGTTTCTGTCCTAGGAGGAGGGATGGACCCCTTGGAACTTTAATTTCAGAGTTCCGTTATATCTGACTTCTAGCGTTCCCTTCTGTCTTGCACAGTTGTGCCGGCTCCTCTCCTGGACTGAAATGGCTTCCTGTGATCTTCTCACATGGTGCATTACGGCTGCATTCACACCTAGGCGGTTTGAATTGCGGGCAGAATTACTTTGCCATTTTAGAGAACGTTTTAAAATCGTTGGCAGAATCGCGGTAATTCTGTCTACGATTCAAACCGCCTAGGTGTGAGTGCAGGTTGTAGCAGGTCAGACAAAGCCCACTTCATTTCCTAGCTGAAGGGCACCCAGCATCATCTAGCTCATTCTTCCACAGCCTGGCTGTGCACGTTCCACCCCTTTCATCAGTGGATTTCAGTTCTTTCATCTCAGGGTTCAGCATGCTGATGCAGCTTGCCGACAAACACCCACTCCTCCAAACTGACACCCACCCATCAAAGTATTGTGGTATTTCGATAACTCCTGCCAGAGGCGGGGTGCTGTGATGTTTCCAGCAAGCACCTTGCCAGCCCCCCTACTAGCCATGAGCATCCTGCATTGCATAGAGAAGCACAGAGACTCAGTGGGTCTATTACAGTGTTTCTCAACTCCAGTCCTCATGGACCCCCAACAGGTCATGTTTTCAGGATTTCCCTCAGATGAAACAGCTGTGGTAATTACTAAGGCAGTGAAACTGATCAAATCACCTGTGCAAAATAATGGAAATCCTGAAAACATGACCTGTTGGGGGTCCATGAGGACTGGAGTTGAGAAACACTGGTCTATTACAAGCTATGCAATGAAGGTAATTTTATTTAACCACTTCCAGTCCGGACACTTTTACCCCCTTCCTGTCCAGGCCAATTTTCATCTTTCAGCGCTATCACACTTTGACAATTGCGCAGTCATGCAACACTGTACCCATATTATTTTTTTAGCATTTTTTTGAGACAGATAACTTTTATTTTGGTGGTATTTATTCACCGTTGGGATTTTTATTTTTTTTTTGCTATATAAATGAAAAAGTCCAAAAATTTTGAAAAAAATGTTTTTCTTATAAAATTTTGCTAATCTTTCTTCATAAATATTGGCCAAGATTTATTCAGGTATCTTTTTAGTAAAAAAAATTAAAAAACAAATTATAATTTTTCAAGAATGTTTGACATTTTTATTTTTTTATATTGTTTTGTTTTTTTTTTTTGTTTTTTTTACATACTGTCACCCTAGCAGTACAGTGTCACCATGGTGACACTGTACTACTTGTGGGAGGTGATTAAGATTTTTTTTTTTTTACACTGATTGCTTTCACACCCATAAAGGCTGTAAAAGCAATCATTTCTCCTTCTCTCTGGCTGCATTCTTGCAGCCATTGAGAAATACTGTGAGAGCTGTGATTGGTCACAGCTTGTCACATGATACAAGACTGCTGTGAATAGCCCTGTACCACGTAACCTCTGTGATCATTCACAGATTTCACACGTAGTAAGCAATGATGTCAGAAGTGACATCTTGCTTACTACTATTCATGTGATCCCTGATTGGCCAATCAGTAATCACATGATGAGGACCTCACACAGAGGTCCCATACAGTGATCGGTGTTCTGCTGTGTCCGGCTAACACCAGCAGTTTCCTTTGGTGGTATTTAATCGTCACTGAGTTTTTTAAATTTTATATAAACTAAAAAATACCAAAATTAAAAAAAAAAACCAATATATTCTGTTATAAACCATATCCAATAAAAAAGAAAATCTAATTTCTTCTTAAATTTAGGCCAAAATGTGTTCTGCTACATGTCTTTGATAAAAGAAATCCCAAGAAGTGTATATTGGTTTGTGTGAAAGTAAGTTGTAGTGTCTATAAACTATGGTGCATATCTGAAAATTGATCAATTCTGATGTGCTGACAGCCAATCTCATTTCTTGAAGCCCTTAACCACTTCCAGTCCGGACACTTTATCCCCTTCCTGTCTAGGGCAATTTTCAGCTTTCAGCGCTATCACACTTTCAATGACAATTGCGCGGTCATGCAATACTGTACCCATATGAATTTTTTACCATTTTTTTGAGACAGATAAAGCTTTATTTTGGTGGTATTTATTCACCGCTGGGATTTTTATTTTTTTTACTATGTAAATGAAAAAATCCAAATATTTTGAAAAAAAGTGTTTGTTTTTATAAAATTTTGCAAATAATATTTCATCCTAAATCTTGGCCAAAATTTATTCCGTTATTTTTTTAGTAAAAAAAAAATCCAAATTAGTTTATAACCAAAAATTATAATTTTTAAACATTTTTTTTTTACATTTTTATTTTATTTTTTTATATATTTTTTTTTATTTTTATTTTTTTTTTACATACTGTCAACCTAGCAGTACAGTGTCACCATGGTGACACTGTACTACTTGTGGGGGGTGATGAAGATTTTTTTAATTTTTTTTTACACTGATTGCTTTTACACCCATATAGGATGTAAAAGGAATCATTTCTCTTTCTGCATTCTTGCAGTCATTGAGAAATACTGAGTGAGCTGTGACACAGCTTGTCACATGGTACAAGGCTGTTGTGAATAGTCCTGTACCATGTGACCTCTGTGATCATTCACAGATTTCACACGTAGTAAGCAATGATGTCACATAAAAATGCGCATGTGTTCATGAGCTGTACAATAAAATATAGTACATACATCGAATTTAAACTGACCGATGCCTTTGTTTTTAATGCCTCGAAAATATGAGCTGCAGAGCTTATTGTCTGCAATGTGTTACAGGAAAATCAGCAGCTGAAAGCACTCTTGGAAGACGCAGCTATACTTTCAACGACTAGTCCTTGGCAGATCGAAACCAAGAGGTTTCGGCACAGCTTGAGGCCACTAAGCAAAGTGACACCAGAATATAAACTGCCTGATTGCAGCAATCCTGAGATCATGCCACATGGAAGTGTCGGCTGAAGGGCATGCTGGGAGGTTAATTTTACTCCTGTGTAAATTGGCCCTAGTATGTGTATGTATGAATGTGAGTTAGGGACCTTAGATTGTACGCCCCTTGAGGGTTAGGGACTGATGTGAATGCACAAGATTGTACGCCCCTTGAGGGTTAGGGACCCATGTGAATATACAAGATTGTACGCCCCTTGAGGATTAGGGACCCATGTGAATATACAAGATTGTACGCCCCTTGAGGGTTAGGGACCCATGTGAATATACAAGATTGTACGCCCCTTGAGGGTTAGAGACCCATGTGAATGTACAAGATTGTACGCCCCTTGAGGGTTAGGGACTGATGTGAATGTACATTATACATGTTCTGCCCCCTTCTGTAATGTACAGCGCTGAGCGAACTATTGGCGCTTTATAAATACTGTATAATAATAATATATGTAAAGCGCTGTGTAAACTGATGGCACTATATAAATAACTGTAATAAAATGTTTTTGGCTTTTACCGGAAAAGTTATTTGCATACAATTTCATCAATTAAAGTAAATTTAAAGACAGTTCTGTCATTTGTATTTATTTACTGATACCTCCAGGGTGCCCATCTTGTATGTAGTTTCTATATGTAACGAGTCAGGTATGTAGGCAGGAGTTCATTCTTCTGGTTCCATGCTTGTTCTGGATCACTGAAGCAGTGGGGAATGAGCCAAGGCTTAAGATATAATGGCCCTGGATCCAGGACCTTTGGGCCCCTTTCACACGGGCGTTACGTTTTTTTTTCATGAGTTCAGTTACGTTTTTTCTTGAAAAAAAAAAAGTATCAGTTTTCATCCATTTACATCCATTTTTTTGTCTGTTTACATCCGCTTTTAGTTCGTTTACATCCTTTTTTGGCCGTTTACATCCTTTTTTTGTCCGTTTACATCTGTTTTTGTCCATTTTAACCACTTGCCTACCGGGCACTTATACCCCCTTCCTTACCAGGCCAATTTTCAGCTGTCAGCGCTGCCGCACTTTGATTGACAATTGCGCGGTCATGCAACATTGTACCCATATAAAATTTTGATCATTTTTTTCTCACAAATAGAGCTTTCTTTTGGTGGTATTTAATCGCCACTGGGCGCTTTACTTTTTGCGCTATAAATTAAAAATGTGCAAAAAATTTGAAAAAAAAAAAAAAGTTTGTTTCTTTTATAAAATTTTTCAAACAGGTATTTTTTCTCCTTCACTGATTTGCGTTGATGAGGCGGCACTGATGGGCACTGATAGGCGGCACTGATGGGCACTGATAGGCGGCACTGATGGGCACTGATAGGCAGCACTAAAGGGCACTGATAGGCAGTACTAATGAGGTGGCACGGATAGGCGGCACTGATAGACAGCACTAATTAGGGGTCACGGATAGGCGGCACTGATATGCAGCACTGATAGGCGGCACTGATAGGTGACACTGATGATGGGTACTGATAGACGGCACTGACTGGCATCACTTCTGGGCACTGACTGGCACAACCCCTGGGCACTGACTGGCAGCACTGGTGGGTGGCACTGGTGGACAGCACTGGTGGGTGGGCACAGGTGGGTGGCACTGGTGGGCACAGGTGGGTGGGCACAGGTGGGTGGCACTTCTGGGCACAGGTAGGTGGCACTGCAGAGTGGCACAGGTGGGGGCACTGCTGGGCACAGGTGGGGGCACTGCTGGGAATGGGTGGGCGGGGCTAGTGGGCGCACTGCTGATCGGAACTTGCAGGGGTCACTGCTGGGCACCGATCATCAGGGCACTGATCATCAGTGCCCTGATGATCGGTGCCGATCCCCGCTCTGACAACTGCCGGTTCTCGGCAGTACTTTCCTCACGATCTGACAGCGTGAGGAAAGTGCAGCCGAAAACCGGCACTTGCATTTTCCTGTGATCAGCGTGTCATTGGACACCGCTGATCACAGGGTAAAAGGCCGGTGGGATCGGCCTTTCACCACATCACGTGATCAGCTGTGTCCGTAGGACACAGCGATCACGGAGATCGCCGGGTGCGCGCCCCCTGGGGCGCGCAGGAGAGCGCGTTCTGGGAGGACGTCATATGACGTCCACTCAGAACTGGCCAGCCGCGGTGAAGCCGTCTTTCGGCTATGCGCGGTCGGCAAGTGGTTAACAGAAAAAAATTGGGGTCTCTTCTGTTCAAAAAAGCATGTTAATGGATGCGGACATTAACAGATGTAAACAGATGATCATCCGTTTACATCCGCTACACCATAGAAATGCATGATGCCCGTTTTTCATCCGTGAATGGATAGATGAATAACTGACATAGGGAATGCCCGGGTGAAATGGGTCTTACAGTAAATCTATGATGAAAAACATATGCAGAGTTTGATAGGAGACACTGATCTGGAGCAAGCCTGTAGTCGGCAAAGTCTTACGTCCCAAGCTTGTTTTCTCCAAGTCACTGATTCACCAAGTAGTAAACCCAGAATCAGGAGGACCGTTCTGGAGCCTACACCTAACCAAACTAACAGCGGCAGATCCCATATTTTCAATCCTTTCATGAATTGTAGATGGGAGGCACAGCGTCTGAATGCTAATAGGTTCCACTTTTTTTTTTAATAAAACCTATAAGGGAGAATGTAATCTTTGAGGCAAGGGAGCTCAGCCTACATGACAGGGCCACAAGGGGGTATTTCTTCCTGAATCCCCACATGGAAGAAAAAATATATTTTAAAAATATTCTTACAAAATATATTGACATACATTTGAAATATTACAATTTTTGTCTGTATTCTATATATGTATGTATATATACTATCTATTGAAATGCTTTTTTATATATTCCAAAATATATGAAAAATAAAATATATTTTCAAATATACTATATGTCTTTAAAAATACATTTAATCTACATTTTGGAATGCATTTACAAATATATGTAAAAATGACTTTTTTTATATGTTAAAAAACGTGAAGAATATATTTAAAAAGTATATATTTTTAAAAATATTTTGTAATATATAAAAAATGCATTTCAACATACAATGTGTGTGTGTATATGTGTATATAAAATATAAATATATATATATTATTATAAAAATGATTGAATACAGCCAAAATTGTAGTATTTCAGATATGTGTCAATATATTTGGGAAGAATATTTTTAAAATATATTTTTCTTCCATGTGGGTCCAAACAGAATTGAAGTCCAATCAGAATGTTTATTTCCACCTAGGACATAAACCAACAGGTTCCAAAGGGTTCCCAGTGCCCCTTCATCTGGTTTAAGAGTACAAATGTTAAAATCAGTACATGAAATTGTTTTTATTTTTGTTTTTTTATTAAACATATGAAATACCATACATAAAGGGTAAAGTTTGTTCTACAGATCCAGCCATGAAAGTCATACAAGTGTTCCAACAGAATAGGCCAAAATAACTCCTACATATGATTTCTCCAGATATTTTCCTTTTCTCTGTAAAGCTAATGTCCAGTCTAAAGCAGCCTTTCTCAACCAGGGTACCTTGAGGTTTCTTCAGGGGTGCCTTGGCAAAATTTCAAAAAATTTACCAAAACTTGTATACAAGCCATCAGGTGGAACAAGGCAGCCTTTTAGTTACACAAAGTCACAGGTTTTCATTGTGCACTACTACGACCTTCTATCCGCCGCCGTCCTGAAAACCATGACATCATCAGTTGACAAGGAGGATGTTAGCCGCCTGCACAGCATCCTAGCTGACCCTCCCCTGCCCCTCTCCATCAGTGCTGGGGTCACATTAGCTCAGTGATGGAGAAAACCTGAGGGAGAGGAGAAACAATGGAATACTAGTCAGTACCAGTGTGCAAAAGTGTACTTGCTTTGGAAGAATAAATCACCTCCAATGTTGGTGTTCTATGTGTCTGGATGTTGCGGTGTTATATAAACTATTACAATAGTTTTTCACATTATATTTTAGAATGGGGTGCCTGAAGACGGTCCATAGTTTTAACCTCCTTGGCGGTAATCCCGAGTGTAACTCGGGGTAAAATTTCTATACCAAGAGCGGTAACCCCGAGCTACACTCGGGCTTACCATGCGACGTTGCTCTGGGGGTCCCTGCAGCACTTACCTTGTCATTCGCTCCCGTGATGCGTCCCCTGCAGCGTCCCCGGCCATCTCCTCTGGCCGATGCCGGCATCCGGCTTCCGTGTTCCGGTCCCTGTGACGTCAGGACGTACAGGTGCAGGAACCGGCAGGAAATTTGAAATTTTTAAAAAATGTCATTTTTGCTGTCATTGCTATTTCAATGCATTTCACATATATTTTGTCCCCACTGCTTTGTCCGGCGCCCTGCCTGCATTTTGAATGTTCTTTCTGCCTGGAAACTTAGAAAAGTCCATGGCGTCCAGAAAGCGTCCCTTTACGTCAAAAGCGGTTTTAGAACAGCGATAGTAAATCAGAACCACTTGCAGAATTGAGTGATAATGATTCGTGGGGGAAATTCGTCATCAGACACTGAAAACGATTTTGCGACTTTGCTCAGCAATGTGCGAATTTGCCTCTGTATTTCAAATTTCAGTGTTTTTGGTTTGATTATATTATTGAATTAAATTTATTATTATATTATTATTTTTTATGATTATTTATTAAATTATAATTTATGATTTCGTGTTTCAAATTTTATCATCCCCGGGATGTTTACTAGACTCTTGTTCGGACAGATTTCAGTGAGTTATTCCTAAAAATTACAGACTACAATAAAAAACTACATATTTCTATGCAAAAAAGTGGTACCGCTTTCAGCACAAAAAATCAGAAAGAATCATACCGCTAGGGAGGTTAAAGGGTGCCTCGGGTCTGTCCATAACTTTTTAAAGGGTGCCTCGGAACTGTCCATAACCTTTTAAAGGGTGCCTCGGGACTGTCCATAACTTTTTAAAGGGTGCCTTGACCAAAAAAAGGTTGAGAAACACTGGTCTAAAGAATAATATCAAGATCGCTGCATCACATATCAACAGGTAGAAAAAAAATCAGAAAGAAAAGAGGGGGAAGCAGCTCGAGAAGCGGTTTTGTCTGCAGCAGGTCCCAGGCTGGTATTCTCTTTGTAGGAACGCAACAGGGATCTGGGCATGGGTGTTTCCTCCCTTACCTCCAGCCTTGATAACATTGGATGATACAATAGTTCCACCTCCCCCTTTTTTTTTTTTTTTTCTTTTTTACTTTTTTGTTTTGTTTTTCCTGCCCCTGTGTTATTTGTTGTTTTTTGCTCTTTGCTTTCTGGTTGAATTAGTTCTCTATTAAGTGGGACACCTTTTGGATACAACACCTCAAGTTAATATCCCCACATGGGTGTATGGTGGGGGTTCTGTTGTATGACCCCCTGCACCTGCATGTGGGGGGTATACCTGCTCTCTGTCTTCCTGGATAACCCCCTGGGCTCTCTCCACCTTCTTTGACCTGATTACTTACCAGTATATTGGAGATTCGGCCATCTTCTGGAACTCCCTACCACAGCATGCCCGGTCAGCCCCCACCCTGTCTGCCTTTAGGCGATCTTTGAAAACTCACTTCTTCAGGGAAGCCTACCCCACCTCCACCTAAGAACTGTACTTGAATCACCTCCGCCAGATCATCCCCCTCAGTTATCACCTTTTGTATCACCTCCCCCTTCCTTTAGATTGTAAGCTCCCAGGATCAGGGCCCTCCTATTCCTTCTGTACTGAAATGTATTGCAATTGTACTGTCTCCCTTATATTGTAAAGTGCTGAGCAAACTGTTGGTGCTATATAAATCCTGTCTAATAATATAAATCCTGTATAATAATAATATAAATCCTGTCTAATAATAATAATAATATAAATCCTGCCTAATAATAATAATATAAATCATGTCTAATAATAATATAAATCCTGTCTAATAATAATAATAATAATATAAATCCTGTCTAATAATAATAATATAAATCCTGTCTAATAATAATAATTTTGACGCAGATCATTTTAAGCAGCTTTAGTCCTCCTGAGGAAGCAGGCATGGCTTCCTGCAGAACGCGTTGAGGAAATGCTGAAGGATTGCCACCTACCTTTTGAAATTGTAAAGAATTAAATAAATTGAAAGTTCTGTGACAAGTTTAACCCCTCGCTCTCCTGTGGATTCCCCCCCCCTTCCTGACCAGGCCATCTTTTGTGTTACAGTGCTGCGTTGCTTGAACTGACAGTTGCGCGATCATGCAACGCTGCACCCAAATTACATTTACGTCCTTTCCCCCCCCCCCCCCCCCCCCCCACAAATAGAGCTTTATTTCCGTGGTATTTGATCGCCTGTGTGGTTTTTATTTTTTGCGCTATAGAAAAAAAATGGCCGACAATTTTGAGAAAAAAACTATATTTTAAATTTTAAAAAATCAAATTTCGTCATAAGTTTAGGCTAAAATGTATTCTGCTCCGTGTCTTTGCTAAAAAAAAAATCCCAATACATGTAAATTAATTGGTTTACGTGAAAGTTATAGTGTTTACAAAATGGCGGTATATATACTAGAATTTTGGGGGGGTTTACTAGTAATGGTGGCAATCAATGACTTATAGTGGGACAGCGGCGGACATTTTGACACTGAGGGGAACTGGCTTGGTGTCACTGACATCCCCAGTGACATCAATACAGTGATCAATGCTTAAAAAAAAAGCACTGACACTGTACTAATGGCACTGGGCTGGAAGGGGTTAACATGAGGGGCGATCAAAGTGTTAACTGTGTGCTGAGAGTGTTTTACTAGGGGGCGGTGTCTGTGTGCTTCACTGTAATGACACTGCTCTGGATGGCTTTACTACTTTGTGAGTACAATACTTACCTTTTTATATATTAACCGCTTACCCGCCACCGTATAGCAGATATACTGCTACACGGCGGCACGGGTGTGCAAAATCACGTATATATATATATATGATTTCGCATTTCCAGGTAGGGGGGGCGTGCGAAACGTGCACGCGTGCCCTACCCATGCCACCATACACGCCCTCGGATGTCAATCACCGGGTCCCAGCCGGTGATTACCAACAATCACCGATAGGGAGGAAGAGTTTTGTTTAGAAACAGTCTTCCTCCCTGTCAGCTGGGGCACACTGCACAGCACAGCCACCCCAATCAGTGTGCTTACAGTGAAGCACACCCCCCCCAGTAAAACACGCCCTACACACAGTTAACCCTTTGATCGCTCCTCATATTAACCCCTTCCTGCCTAGTGCCATTAGTACAGTGTTAGTGCTGTTTTTTTTAGCACTGATCACTATATTGGTGTCACTGGGGATGTCAGTGACACCAAGTCAGTTCCCCCCCGTGTCAGATTGCCTGCCGCAGTCCCACTAAAAGTCGCGTATCACCGCCATTACTAGTAGGGGGAAAATAATCCCATTATCTATACCGCCATTTGTAAATGCTATAACTTTCACGTAAACCAATTAATTTACATGTATCAGGATTTTTTTTCTAGCAAAGACATGGAGCGGAATATATTTTGCCCTAAATTTATGACTAAATCTGATTTTTTTTACTGGACATGTTTAATAGCAAAAAGTCCAAAATATTGTTTTTTTTCTCAATGTTGTCAGCCTTTTTTTAGTTACAGCGCAAAAAATAAAAAACTGCTCCAGACAGCCACTCTGCAGCTCAGATCACCCTGTCCCCCCCTCCCAGCAGTTTCTCAGCAGTTTGGCTCCCCCTGCTCTACCCCTTCCTGCCAGTGACTCAACAGCTCAGCTCCCCCTCTCAGCAGTGACTCAACAGCTCAGCTCCCCCTCCCAGCAGTGACTCAACAGCTCAGCTCCCCCTCCCAGCAGTGACTCAACAGCTCAGCTCCCCCTCCCAGCAGTGACTTAGCCTTATAATCTCTGTATAAAAATGGCAGAAGATTTCGCTGTGTTGGAATCCTTGATGGAATATCCCATCGGGGGACAATATTCTTTGCTCTTTTGCTGTATTATTGGTACACCATGTTTGTATGTTAATCTGCAATATGACAAACACAGTTTATTTCTACCAATCTCTCTTGTCTTGTCCCCCTGGGGGGGTCTTCTTTTAACCCCTTCACGCCGGTGCCTCTTGGCCCTTTAAGAGTTTAGGAAGCCGGGAGGTGGGGTTTAGGGTCATGTGACCGCCGTGACTCACTGTCACGGCGGTCACATGATTGGGAAAGGTCCCGATCGAAAGAGGAGATCGGGACCTTTCTGTGAGTACCGGACATGTGTGCTGGGAGCGTGCAGGGCGCGCGTTCTCGGCACATATGTCCTTTTTTAATAGAACGCAAATGTGCAGCCGCTTGCTGTCTAGGCCCAGACACGGGGAAGCCGCACATTTGCGTTCGGCCGGCGTGAAGAGGTTAAATAATTTTTTTATGCAATGTTTTCAATAAAGTTTACAAATTTTATAGTATCATTTGGTGTGGTACCTAACACATCCTACATTCGTTGCTGTTGGTTTAGGGACTTTTTTCTTTTGATTTACGCAGCGGAGGGATGGATTTCACATGTTGGTAGAGTAACGTCCTCTATCGGAACTCTTCTTCTCTTCATTGCAGGTAAATGATGGATTCCAATTAGAAGCAACATGCCGCCATTGAGGTCTTGACAAAGAAGTGGGCTGACTGACAGCCAAAGAGCGCTACAGAATATTGGACACCAATGATGAGAGTCACCAATGAGAAGACATTGCTCTAATCAGTGGTGTCATCTCCATAAACAATATCTTCTCATCTTCTCATTGGTGACTCTTGTCAGTGGTGTCATCTCCATAAACAATATCTTCTCATTGGTGACTCTTGTCAGTGGTGTCATCTCCATAAACAATGTCTTCTCATTGGTGACTCTTGTCAGTGGTGTCATCTCCATAAACAATATCTTCTCATTGGTGACTCTTGTCAGTGGTGTCATCTCCATAAACAATGTCTTCTCATTGGTGACTCTTGTCAGTGGTGTCATCTCCATAAACAATGTATTCTCATTGGTGACTCTTCTCAGTGGTGTCATCTCCATAAACAATGTCTTCTCATTGGTGACTCTTGTCAGTGGTGTCATCTCGATAAACAATGTCTTCTCATTGGTGACTCGTCAGTGGTGTCATCTCCATAAACAATGTCTTCTCATTGGTGATTCTGACATCCACAGAAGGCTACAGAATATTGGACACCATTGACAAGAGTCACCAATGAGAAGACCTTGCTGTAATCAGTGGTGTCATCTCCATAAACATTCTGTAGCCTCCTGTGGATGTCAAGTCAGCCCGCTCCTTTGTCAAGACCTCAATGGCGGCATGTTGCTTCTAAATGGAATCCATCATTTACCTGCAATGAAAAAACGGAAGAGGAGATACTATGGAGGAAGTTACTCTACCAACGTGACATATGAAAGACCTATATAAATGAATAAAAGTTATGGCCACTTTACTGTCAGTACAACCCTCATAGTATATTGGGCTTTCTATGGAGTAAGCTACACAGGTAAGGAGTGATCTGGCATGGTTGCAAAATGTGCCAATCCTGTGCAATTGGCCACTAATGCATGGTCTAGATGTAGCTTACGTTATATTATAAAATATACTATTACAGTATATATACACAATATTGCCAAATGTATTGGCCCCGCCCTCCCAATCATTGGATTCAGGTGTCCCAATCTCCTCCATATCATGTGATTCAGGTGCTCCAATCCCCTCCATATCATATGATTCAGGTGCTCCAATCCCCTGCAAATCATGTGATTCAGGTGTTCCAATCCCCTCCAAATCATTGGATTCAGGTGTTCCAATCCCCTCCATATCATGTGATTCAGGTGTTCCAATCCCCTCCATATCATGTGATTCAGGTGTTCCAATCCCCTCCATGGCCACAGGTGTATACAATCAGCCCCCAGGCATGCAGACTGCTTCAACAAACATTGGTGAAAGAATGGGTCGCTCTCAGGAGCTCAGTGAGTCCAAGCGTGGTCCCGTGATAGGTGGCCACCTGTGCAATAAGTCCATCCGTGACATTTCCTGGCTACTAAATATTCCACGCTCAACTGTTAGTGGGATTATAACAAAGTGGAAGCAACTGGGAACAGCAACTCAGCCACCAAGTGGTAGGCCACGTCACATGACAGGGCGGGGTCAGCTCATGGTGAAGCGCACAGTGCGCAGAAGTCACCAACTGTCTGCAGAGTCAATAGCTAAAGACCTCCAAACTTGGTTTGGCCTTCAGATGAGCCCAACAACAGTGCGTAGAGAGCTTCATGGAATGGGTTTCCATGGCCGAGCAGCTGCATCCAAGCCTTACATCACCAAGTGCAATGCAAAGCGTCGGATGCTGTGGTGTAAAGCACTCTGCCACTGGACTCTAGAGCAGGGGAGACGTGTTCTTTGGAGTGACCAATCACACTTCTCTGTCTGGCAATCTGATGGACGTGTCTGGGTTTGGCGGTGGCCAGGAGAACAGTACTTGTCTGACTGCATTGTGCCAAGTGTAAAGTTCATCATTGGAATCAGTGGGGGGAATAGTGCCCCATCTATGGTGTCATTGGGAGGAATGTATATATATTTTTTTATTTATTTCAGGTACTTATATAGCGCCATCAATTTACACAGCACTTTACATATATATTGAACATTCACATCAGTCCCTAACCCTCAAGGGGTGTACAATCCAAGGTCCCTAACTCACATTCATACACACACATACTAGGGACAATTTAGACAGGAGACAAATACCTACCAGCATGTCTTTGGAGTGTGGGAGGAAACTGGAGTACCCAGAGGAAGCCCACACAGGCACAGGGAGAACATGCAAACTCCAGGCAGGTGGTGTCTGATTGGCCAATCAGTGATCACATGAAGAGTAGTGAACAAGATGTCACTTGTGACATCACTGCTTACTACTTGTGAAATCTGAATGATCACAGAGTCACATGGTACAAGGCTATTCACAACAGCCTTGTACCATGTGACAAGCGTGACCAATCACAGCTCACACAGTATTTCTCAATGGCTGCAGGAATGCAGCCAGAGAGAAGGAGACGTGATTGCTTTTACAGCCTTTATGGGTGTAAAAGCAATCAGTGTAAATAAAAAAAAAAAATCTTCATCACCCCCCACAAGTAGTACAGTGTCACTATGGTGACACTGTACTGCTAGGGTGACAGTATGTTAAAAAAAACCTCATAAATAACAATATAAAAAAATAAAATAAAAAAGTCAAAAATGATTTTGAAAAATTGTAATTTTGGTTATAAACTAATTTGGTTTTTTTTGTTTACTAAAAAGATAACATTTTGGCCAAGATTTATGAAAAACAATTATTTATTTGCAAAATTTTATAAGAAAAACACTTTTTTTGCAAAATGTTTGCACTTTTACATTTATATAGCAAAAAAAAAATCCCAGTGGTAAAAAAAATCTTCATCACCACCAAGTAGTACAGTGTCACTAGGGTGAACGCACGTAAAAAAATTAAAAAACATAGATAATAATATAGAAAAATAAAATAAAAATGTAAAAAATTGTTTTAAAAAATTATATTTTTTTTTATCAACTGATTTGGTTGTTTTGTTTCTTTTAGTTTTTTTTTAACCAAAAAGACAGCTGAACACATTTTGGCCAAGATTTATGAAGAAAGATTATTTATTTGCAAAATTTTTTAAGAAAAACACTAAAAAAAAAAATCCCAGTGGTGAACAAATACCACCAAAAGAAAGTTTTATATGTCTCAAAGAAAAAAAGCTAAAAAAATTCATATAGGTACAGTGTTGCATGACCGCGCAATTGTCATTCAAAGTGTGATAGCACTGAAAGCTGAAAATTGGCCTGGACTGGAAGGGGGGTGAAAGCGTCCGGGCTGGAAGGGGGTGAAAGCGTCTGGACTGGAAGGGGGTGAAAGCGCCCGGACTGGAAGGGGGTGAAAGCGTCCGGACTGGAGGGGGGGTGAAAGCGTCCGGACTGGAGGGGGGGTGAAAGCGTCCGGACTGGAAGGGGGGTGAAAGCGTCCGGACTGGAAAGGGGGTGAAAGCGTCTGGACTGGAAGGGGGTGAAAGCGTCCGGACTGGAAGGGGGGGAAAGCGTCCGGACTGGAAGTGGTTAAGAAAGAATGAACACACACACGGCATTCAAGGCAAACCGAGACACTTGAGTTTATATATGAAAAACAAAATCACATTTCAGGGAATGGAAGCGGCATTTATTTTTCAACATACTCCCCTGCTACATCTATACACTTATCCCAGCATGTAAGGCCTGGAACGCTTCAGCACAGAAAGATTTGCCAATACGCCTGAACCATCCTAGGACAGCCGGATTGCGTTCACCACAGAAAGATTTGTCTCTTGTGCAATTTCCCGTCAGGTGATGCGTCGATGATCCAGGATCAGGCGTTCCGCTGAATGTTCACAGGAATAACAGCTATGGGCTGGGAACCACCACGACCGGGATCGTCACTGACGGATGTACGGCCATCTTTGAAACCTTTCCCCCATTCAAATGTCTTACACCGGCTGAGCGTCTCATCACTGTACTGCGCTTGAAGTCTTCTGTAGATATCCGCCAGTTTTACGCCTTCAAGAAACTTCATAACCACATGCTGTTCCATGCACGCACTAACACTGTTGTCCGATACGCTGTTGTACGCTGACGATCAGTAGTAGATTCTTTAAGGCAGTGAAATTTTACCCCCCACCCCTGAATTTGTGGTAAAGTCAACCTCCTCCGCCCATATTGGTGAATATGGAAGGAGTTAAATTTCAATGCTACTGACAAGCAATGTGGGGGAGGAGTTAATGACATCCAATGTGGGGGAGGGGGTTATCATGGCATCCACTGACTCCAAGGATGGGGGTTATTATTGCATCCACTAACACCAAGGATGGGGGTTATTATTGCATCCACTGACACCAAGGATGGGGGTTATTATTGCATCCACTGACACCAAGGATGGGGGTTATTATTGCATCCACTAACACCAAGGATGGGGGTTATTATTGCATCCACTGACACCAAGGATGGGGGTTATTATTGCATCTACTTACACCCAGGATGGGGGTTATTATTGCATCTACTTACACCAAGGATGGGGGTTATTAATGCATCCACTGACATCCAATGTGGGGGAGGGGGTTAATAATACTGCCACCTGTGTTGGGGGGTTATCATTGCATCCACTGACACCAAGGATGGGGGTTATCATTGCATCCACTGACACCAAGGATGGGGGTTATTATTGCATCCACTGACACCAAGGATGGGGGTTATTATTGCATCCACTGACACCAAGGATGGGGGTTAGTATTGTATCCACTGACACCAATGATGGGGGTTAGTATTGTATCCACTGACACCAAGGATGAGTTATTATTGCATCCACTGAAACCAAGGATTGGGGTTCTTATTGCATCCACTGACACCAAGGATGGGGGTATTATTGGGACACTGACACCAATCACAGGGGTTGTTATCGGTCCACTGACACCAATGATGGGGGTTCTTAATGGCCCACTGACACCATTGATAAGGGAATTCTGTGTACATGCAGCCACAGGGTGGAGAACGCCCCAGCCACAGGTGATTGGTTGGCAGCAGGCCCAAACTAGTACAAAAAATAGGCCCAGCACTTTGGACTGAGCAGCCAAAGCCCGGGAACCCTTTCCTCGGAGCCCGGTGGCGGAACGCCAAGGATGACCATGGTAGTTCCTCCATTAGTGTCAGTAGTTTTACTAGTTTTTATTTTATTGTTGTATTTTTTTGGTAGAAGAGAAAGAAAGAACAAACAGGAGAGAGACACACAGAAGGCGGGAAACGGGGCACAGAGAGACGCTTAGAAGGCGGGAAACATGAGAGAGAGAGAGACGCTTAGAAGGCGGGAAACATGAGAGAGAGAGAGAGAGACGCTTAGAAGGCGGGAAACATGAGAGAGAGAGACGCTTAGAAGGCGGGAAACATGAGACAGAGAGACGCTTAGGAGGCGGCAAACATGATACTAGAGATGAGCGAATCGATGTAGGCGAAGTGGGATTCGTTTCGAATATTAGAAAAATTTCGATTCGCGCCGAATCCGAAAATTAGCATACTTCGGATGCGCAAATCGAAATTTTTCCTAAAATGGCGGTGACCTGTGCAGCGACGGAGCGGGGATGTCTGGGAAGGCGCGCAGACAAGGCGCGCTGACCCATAATGCATTCATTCATGACATGTGATCGCATTAGCCAATCAGCAGCCAGCCAGCCAGCACTGTGTAATGGTCGAGCTATAAATGGCGGCCATTTTAGAATTCTCCATTTGCCTCCAGTCATTCAAGAGAGGCAGACCTCTCTGTATTAGGGACAGAGTTAGGGACACAGAAACGTTACTTAGGGACACAGAAACGTTACTTAGGGACACAGAAACGTTACTTAGGGACACAGAAACGTTACTTAGGGACACAGAAACGTTACTTAGGGACACAGAATCGTTACTTAGGGACACAGAACCGTTACTTAGGGACACAGAATCGTTACTTAGGGCCACAGAAACGTTACTTAGGGCCACAGAAACGTTACTTAGGTCCACAGAAACGTTACTTAGGGCCACAGAAACGTTACTTAGGGACACAGAATCGTTACTTAGGGACACAGAACCGTTACTTAGGGACACAGAAACGTTACTTAGGGACACAGAATTGTTACTCAGGGACAGACACAGAATTGTTACTGAGGGACACAGAATTGTTACTGAGGGACACAGAATTGTTACTGAGGGACACAGAACTGTTACTCAGGGACACAGAACTGTTACTCAGGGACAGACACAGAATTGTTACTGAGGGACACAGAATTGTTACTGAGGGACACAGAATTACTGAGGGACACAGAATTGTTACTGAGGGACACAGAATTGTTACTGAGGGACAGACACAGAATTGTTACTGAGGAACACAGAATTTTTACTGAGGGACACAGAATTGTTACTGAGGGACACAGAATTGTTACTCAGGGACAGACACAGAATTGTTACTGAGGGACACAGAATTGTTACTCAGGGACACAGAATTGTTACTGAGGGACACAGAATTGTTACTCAGGGACACAGAATTGTTACTCAGGGACACAGAATTGTTACTCAGGGACAGACACAGAATTGTTACTGAGGGACACAGAATTGTTACTCAGGGACACAGAATTGTTACTCAGGGACACAGAATTGTTACTCAGGGACACAGAATTGTTACTCAGGGACAGACACAGAATTGTTACTGAGGGACAGACACAGAATTGTTACTGAGGGACACAGAATTGTTACTGAGGGACACAGAATTGTTACTGAGGGATACAGAAGTGTTACTGAGGGACACAGAATTGTTACTCAGGGACACAGAATTGTTACTCAGGGACACATAATCGTTGAATTAAAGAGTATGTCAGACAACATGCAGAGGAGTGGCAGAGGAGGCAATGTTTTAGGAGCAAGCAGACGTGGCAGCAGAGGAAGGGGTCGAGGCAGCACTAGTCGCAGCCAGAGGCCAGTGCTCCCGGTGTCATCCAGCGGTCGTGTCTCCACCGACAACCCTGCCGTCATCGATTGGTTGGCTCGGTCGTCTTCCTCTTCCCAGGTCACCTCTGACACCTACAGCCAACGGTCGGTGTGTACGTCAAACACAACCGTTAGTTGGCATGGCCCGGGAGCAAGCCCACTGAAATCACGTGTCCTCTACCTGCCCCTGTCCTTTGCTGTTCCCTCACCAAGCGAAGTATCGCATGCTGTGGGCTCAGCCCCACTGTACAGTGAGGAAGAGCTAACAGAGGGCGGTCAGGAACGGGGGGAGACATCCGCCTCTTCAGCAGCCAGGCGAAGAAGTACTGGCGAGGAGAGTGGCTCGGTAGCCGGTCTAGAGACAGGTCTGTCTCCTGACCCAGACGCAGCCGAGGGGGCTAGTAGTGAGGCGGAGACCTTAATTGATGATGAGGAGGTTGATCGCACTTGGCAGCCTCGTCGTCATCAGGCAATTTCTTCCGCATCATCAGGAGAAGAGGGTGCCAGCTTGGCAGCGAGCAAAACAGTCGGTGGGTTGCCCAGGAGGCAGCAGGGTCGCAGCAGTGTCAGTGGAGCCAAACGGCCACGGAGTAGAGCACCAGCTCCACTGCAGCCTACCACCACGGCCAGTAGTGGTGCCGGTGTGCACAGAGGAAGTAGCAGTCAGCCAGTGAGGAGTAGCGGGGGCAAAGTTTCCTACTCGGCGGTGTGGCAATTTTTCGTCAAGCCGCCCGAGGAAGTAAACGTAGCCGTATGTCGACTATGTGGCCAGAAAGTCAAGCGTGGCCAGGGGGCCCATGTTGGGACTACAGCGTTGCGTCAGCATATGCAGCGTCGCCATTTGGTGGCCTGGGAAAACTGTGATAAAGATACGGCGGTTCTGCCTGCCCCAGCCCCCGCTCCATCACCCGCTCCGTTACTTGCTCCGTCACCCGACGTCAATCGCCCTCTATCAGCCAGTCAAGGCTCCAACACCTCTGCTGAGGGGAGTTGTTCCGCTCGTTCAGATGCTCCTTCTCCTGCTACTCCTCTTCACGGATTCCGTCAGCAGTCTTTTTTGGAATCCGTTTCCAAGAGACAACAGTTTGCGAGCACGCACCCGACGGTGCAAAAGCTGAACGTCCTCCTGTCCAAGTTGCTGGTGCTGCAGTCCCTCCCTTTCCAAGTGGTGGACTCAGCACCTTTCCGAGAAATGATGGTTTGTGCCGCGCCGCGGTGGAGAGTGCCAAGCCGGCATTTCTTCGCCAAAAAGGCTGTGCCAGCCCTGCATTCACATGTAGAAGAGATGGTGGGCCAGTCTTTGAGCATGTCGGTCTCTGCCAAAGTGCACGGCAGCTCCAACGTGTGGAGCTGTAACTACGGTCAGGGACAGTACATGTCATTTATGGCCCACTGGGTGAACGTGGTGCCGGCGCAGCCGCACCAGCAACTTGGACAGGTCACGACGCTTTTGCCTCCACGTTTGCACGTCCTTGGTCCAGCAAAGATGTCCGCCTCTACCACCTCTTCTTCCGCCGTGTCCTCAGCCGCCACCCCCGTGCCAAGTCCCATTACCCGACCGGCATATCACATGTGCAGGGCGCAACGGTGTCACGCTGTGCTGCACCTGGTATGCCTTGGCGAACGTAGTCACACAGGGGAGGAACTTCTGAGTGTAATGAACAGAGAAATCGACAGATGGCTGTCTCCGCGCAAACTGAAAATCGGAACCATGTTGACCGACAACGGAAAGAACATGGTGTCTGCTCTGCGTCAAGGAAGGTTGTGCCATGCGCCATGCATGGCTCACGTGTTCAATCTGGTTGTCAAGCGGTTCCTAAAATCCACCATCCCACTGCAAGACATCCTTAAAATGTCACGTAAACTTTGCATGCATTTCAGCCATTCCTACACCGCAAAGCTCACCCTCCTTGAGCTGCAGCGGCAGAACGGAATTCCACAGCATCGCCTGATCTGCGACGTTGCAACAAGGTGGAATTCAACACTACACATGTTAGACCGCCTTTACGAACAGCGAAAGGCCATCACCGATTTCCTGATGTTACAAGCGGATAAAGGTACTCCCCTGTGTAACTTCGATGTCAGCCATTGGCAGCTCATGCGTGACACCTGCCGCTTGCTCAGGCCCTTTGAGGAGGCCACGCTATTCGTGAGTCGGCAGGACTATGGGATGAACGACGTCATTCCTCTGTTGCACGTCCTGGAACAAATGCTGTTAACAATGGCTGGTCAGGGTGCGGTAGACGTGGCGCACAGATCTCAACGCCACATGACCCCTGTGGGGGCAGGACAGGAAGAAGAGGAGGAGGTAGAGGAGGACATTTGTGCTCAGGAATTATTGAGTGAAATGGGTGGTTTTTCCACTCAGCAGACAGGAGTGGAGGAGCAGGAGCATCTGGTAGAGGAGGAGGAGGAGGAGACAGAGGACCCAGACGCACCGTGGCAGTATGCTGTGGAGATGGAGGCAGGGAGTCCCTCGCATTCCTTGGCACAAATGGCCCATAGCATGCTCGGTTGCTTGCGTAGCGACAGCCGAATAATAACCATCAGACAGAGGGATGACTTTTGGCTGTCCACCTTGTTGGACCCTCGCTACCGTTCCAAAATGGTGGCCTTTTTCACACCTGCTGAGAGGGAGGCCAAAATTACGTACTATAAAAACCACCTATGTAGTCAGTTGGTCTCTGCCTTTCTGCGCCAACGTCCATCCTCAGACACTGTGGGCCCTGTGCGCTCGCGTTCCGCTGCCATGGCAGCAGGGGAGGGGTGGGGTGGTAGGAGCAGTGGCAGCTCCACCAGCAGCGGCTGCCTCAGTCTGCAGTCGATGATGAGTAGCTTTCTTCACCAGCGCAGTGAGGAAACTACTAACCAGCCGCAGCAGCAGCAGCAGCATCAGGTGGACCTGGAGCAGGACCTCAAACAACAGGCTTGGGCCTACTTGGACAGCACCCTGCCAACCGAGGTAGACAATCCCCTTGACTACTGGGCAATGAAACTTGACCTTTGGCCCCAACTAGCTGAATTTGCCCTTGAAAGGCTGTCATGCCCGGCCAGTAGCGTGGCATCGGAGCGCGTGTTTAGTGCGGCAGGAGGTATTGTAACTCCGCGGAGAACACGACTGTCCACCCAAAGTGTGGAGAGACTCACGTTTGTGAAAATGAATCAGGCGTGGATTAGTCTGGATTTCAAACCACCAGTTCCTGACACAACTGACTAAATCCGCCATGAATCATGCCCCTGCCATGTGCCACTTTCAGGTCTCCTCACACTGCTGCTGGGTTTCATTTTGTCATAGGGTGCTGGCAGATTACGGGCCTCCCATTGCTGCTGCCAGGCCCCTAATCTGCCATGGGCCCCCGTACCGCCTCCTCATGCTGCTGCCAGGTCCACAGTGTGTCATGCCATGTGCCACTTTCAGGTTTCCTCACACTGCTGGTGTGTTTCATTTTGTCATAGGGTGCTGGCAGATTACGGGCCTCCCATAGCTGCTGCCAGGCCCCTAATCTGCCATGGGCCCCTGTACCGCCTCATGCTGCTGCCAGGTCCACAGTGTGTCATGCCATGTCCCACTTTCAGGTCTCCTCACACTGCTGGTGTGTTCCATTTTGTCATAGGGTGCTGGCAGATTACGGGCCTCCCATAGCTGCTGCCAGGCCCCTGATCTGCCATGGGCCCCCGTACCGCCTCCTCATGCTGCTGCCAGGTCCACAGTGTGTCATGCCATGTGCCACTTTCAGGTCTCCTCACACTGCTGCTGTGTTCCATTTTGTCATAGGGTGCTGGCGGATTACGGGCCTCACATTGCTGCGGCCAGGCCCCTAATCTGCCATGGGCCCCTGTACCGCCTCCTCACGCTGTTGCCAGGTCCACAGTGTCTCATGGGTCCCTGTACGGCCTCCCATTGCTGCTGTCTCCATCGCCACACTCTGCCATGTGCCACTTTCAGGTCTCCTCACACTGCTGCTGGGTTCCATTTTGTCATAGGATGCTGGCAGATTACGGGCCTCACATTGCTGCGGCCAGGCCCCTAATCTGCCATGGGCCCCTGTACCGCCTCCTCACGCTGCTGCCAGGTCCACAGTGTCTCATGGGTCCCTGTACGACCTCCCATTGCTGCTGTCTCCAACGCCACACTCTGCCATGTGCCACTTTCAGGTCTCCTCACACTGCTGGTCTGTTCCATTTTGTCATAGGGTGCTGGCAGATTACGGGCCTCCCATAGCTGCTGCCAGGCCCCTAATCTGCCATGGGCCCCCGTACCGCCTCCTCATGCTGCTGCCAGGTCCACAGTGTGTCATGCCATGTCCCACTTTCAGGTCTCCTCACACTGCTGGTGTGTTCCATTTTGTCATAGGGTGCTGGCAGATTACAGGCCTCCCATAGCTGCTGCCAGGCCCCTAATCTGCCATGGGCCCCCGTACCGCCTCCTCATGCTGCTGCCAGGTCCACAGTGTGTCATGCCATGTGCCACTTTCAGGTCCCCTCACACTGCTGCTGTGTTCCATTTTGTCATAGGATGCTGGCAGATTACGGGCCTCACATTGCTGCGGCCAGGCCCCTAATCTGCCATGGGCCCCTGTACCGCCTCCTCACGCTGCTGCCAGGTCCACAGTGTCTCATGGGTCCCTGTACGGCCTCCCATTGCTGCTGTCTCCATCGCCACACTCTGCCATGTGCCACTTTCAGGTCTCCTCACACTGCTGCTGGGTTACATTTTGTCATAGGATGCTGGCAGATTACAGGCCTCACATTGCTGCGGCCAGGCCCCTAATCTGCCATGGGCCCCTGTACCGCCTCCTCACGCTGCTGCCAGGTCCACAGTGTCTCATGGGTCCCTGTACGGCCTCCCATTGCTGCTGTCTCCAACGCCACACTCTGCCATGTGCCACTTTCAGGTCTCCTCACACTGCTGGTGTGTTCCATTTTGTCATAGGGTGCTGGCAGATTACGGGCCTCCCATAGCTGCTGCCAGGCCCCTAATCTGCCATGGGCCCCCGTACCGCCTCCTCATGCTGCTGCCAGGTCCACAGTGTGTCATGCCATGTGCCACTTTCAGGTCTCCTCACACTGCTGGTGTGTTTCATTTTGTCATAGGGTGCTGGCAGATTACGGGCCTCCCATAGCTGCTGCCAGGCCCCTAATCTGCCATGGGCCCCTGTACCGCCTCATGCTGCTGCCAGGTCCACAGTGTGTCATGCCATGTCCCACTTTCAGGTCTCCTCACACTGCTGGTGTGTTCCATTTTGTCATAGGGTGCTGGCAGATTACGGGCCTCCCATAGCTGCTGCCAGGCCCCTAATCTGCCATGGGCCCCCGTACCGCCTCCTCATGCTGCTGCCAGGTCCACAGTGTGTCATGCCATGTGCCACATTATCACAATTACGGCGAACCCTCAGGAATTGGCCCCTAGGATTTAAACATTTTTAATAACGGTACAGGGCTATCTACAAAAACTTTCTTTAAACAGACAGATCGTAATAGCTTTATTCCAACGAATAGCTGTCATCTCCCTAGATGGTTGAACAACATACCTAGGGGCCAATTCCTGAGGGTTCGTCGTAATTGTGATAATGTTGAGGATTTTATCCAACAATCAAATATCCTTAAAAAGAGGTTTGTGGAAAAAGGCTACAATGATAACACTCTACAGACAGAAATCAATAATGTTGAGAACATCAATAGAGAGTTGCTCCTTTCCACTGGGCAAATAAATAAAAACACAAATAAGGACAATAGGTTCTGTCCCTTTATCACCAATTTCTCTGCCCAGTACAAAGATGTTGCCAAGATTATTCAAAAACATTGGTGTATCCTCAAAAGTGACCCAGTACTAGGTAGCTCGCTACCTGACCTACCAGAAATCACCTATAGAAGAGCTTCTTCTCTGAGGAATAAACTCGCTCCAAATGTGGTAAATCCACCGAGACAGATTACGTTTTTTAATCGAAAAGGCTTCTTCCCATGCAACCGATGCATGTTATGTGTTTGTAATGGTGTTCATAAATCACCCATTTTTACCTTTTGTTCTCGCTCTACTGGCAAACAATACACGATAGACTCTACCATCACATGTAATAGCCTCCATGTTGTTTATCTGCTTGAATGTTCCTGCGGAAAACAGTACGTTGGCAGAACTACCAGGAGATTAAGAGATAGGCTACGTGAACATCTCACAAATATAAAGAAGGGTTTTAAAGAACACTCTGTATCTATGCACTTTCGCCAACAACATAATCGGGACCCTCATTCACTTAAATTTATTGGCATTGACATGGTCCATAAGCACTGGAGAGGAGTCCATAAACGTAGAGCAGTCTCTAGGTTAGAAACAAAATGGATCTATTTATTAAGTACATCATCTCCTTTAGGCCTTAACATTGAGTTGGACATCAGTTGTTTTATTGACACTAGTTAATCTGCATTTATCATAATTTTTAAATATACATTTTTATGACAGGCGTCGCTGTCAGTTCGTTTTTTCTTGTGAGGTTTGCTGTTTTTTATTGCTTTTTATTGCTTTCTATATTTATTATTATCTCAGATATTGTTTAATATTCTTATTATTCTAATCCACATATTTTATATCTGTTGTTTCTATGGTCTTTTGATGCGTTTTGCTATGTGGATTTTATTTTATTCACATTTCTATTACTATCTATTATAGTGGATTTTTTATTCTTCATTGTCATTTAATTATATGCATTTATCTGTATCTTTTATGTATATATTGTGGTCACATGCGTTTATGTATTGTTAGACGTTTGTCTATTATACCTTAGTGGTATGACTCCACAGTTTGTTTTTGCTAGTAGGACCCAGGTACATATGGTGCAGTATGGGATTGTTTGATATGCATGGTCATGCTGCATATATGACGGGTTCCTTTATTAATTATTTACCCTATGTTCCTGCGTTATGCTTATACATTTATCCACCGGGTGTAACACCTCTCCGAACAGTTCCCATCGCAAGGACATATATGCATATTAATTTATGTATCATCCTTATAGTTATTATGTGATCCATGTCCACAGAGGCATTTTATATAGTTATTTCCTCATGCTCTAATAACTATATGCCTCTTATATGCACTCTGTACACAGGTTCAGTGTTCCCCTTTGGCTTATTGCATGCTAGTAGTTCCACAGACTTGAATGTCTCCATCTGTATCCCTTAACATGGGTTTTACCTTCTCCTGTCCATCTGCACTGTTCTTCAAGAAAATGGCCGCCGTATGAGCGTACTGCGCATGCGCGGCTTTACCGCAATGACGTCACCGGTGCGTACTGCGCATGCGCACCGCGGATTATAAAAATGATCATTTTTCCTGCAATGCACCCCCTTTGAAAACGTGTGTGTGACACGAAACGCGTCAGGGAGGTGCCCCCCCACTGTCTGGACATATCATTTAGCTGCCCCTTGTTCCTGTGACCTTTATTTTGTAAGTGTGGTTTTTCTTATCATTTTGAATTACTACTTAATAAATGCAATACTACACTATCAAAGCTTCTGGCCTGTGGCTCTCTTTTTTGGAGGGAGCCCGGGCTTTTTGAAGGTGCCTGGTTCCTCTTGGTCTCCTGTGTGTTGCTGGCTGGCTTGCTGGATTCATCTCTGTATTGGCTGATGTACATTTCTGGAATCATCGTCCTGCTGTCCTGGGAACATGACATCTAGTGGCGAGAGATCAGATGACATCATCCCTTCCAGTGGCTTCCTTTCAGAGTACCAGGAGTAGGTCTTAATTACTCCATGCTCCATGTGCTGAGATATCTGGTTAGTGCAAACTTCTTTCAGCTTGTTCAACACAAGAGTCACAAACTTTTTTTCCAGTTCTCCAACCCTGGATGCACCACAGAAGTCACGAGTCTTATATGCTTTATATTTAATGGTATACTTAATTTAGAGCAATTGTATGCTATTAGGTCTCTGTGGACCATGAGACCTGTTTTATGAGCGCTGCATATTTTATGACATATTAACAGATTCCTCTATTCACATCTGTTGATGTGGATGAAGAAATCTGCCACCAATTTTTTTTTTTTAAATATATACCGAAGCATAGGGGCCATCCACCCACTGGCCACCCCAGGCCCCCATGCTTTGACATATATGTTCTTTTTTTTTTAACTGCGGATGAAAAATCTTATCCAACAGCACAGCACACACCTACTTATGTATATTCTAAGAGCAAGTTCCTGTTGCTGTCAGATTAGACAGGTCGGTGCTGCAGCTGAATGGCATTCCTGCAAAGAAAACAGCAATGGTTAAAAATAAAACATTAAAATCGTAACAGTAGAACAGTAACAACAACAAAAACTACAACTATTTTTGGTTTTTAAAATTTTTTTTTTTTTGGACTTTTTATTTTTTATGTTTTTTTAACTTGAACTTAACCACCTCCCGTCCAGCCGTTGTTTATAAACGGCCTCCCTGCCCCCTGCTTGTGCGCACGCCCTGGGAGCACGCAGCACCGCGATCCGTTGCCCGCTGTATCCTCCGGACACAGTGTAATGCCGATCGTCGTACGGGACCTCTGTGCGAGGTCCTGATCATGTGATCACCGATTGGCCAATCAGTGATCACATGCAGAGTAGTAAGCAAGATGTCACTTCTGACATCATTGTTTACTACGTGTGAAATCTGTAAATGATCACAGAGGTCACATGGTACAAGGCTATTCACAACAACCTTCTACCATGTGACAAGCTGTGACCAATCACAGCTCACACAGTAGTTCTCAATGGCTGCAAGAATGCAGCCAGAGAGGAGAAATTATTGCTTGTACAGCCTTTATGTGTGTAAAAGCAATCAGTGTAAAAAAAAAAAAAAAAACTTCATCACCCCCCACAAGTAGTACAGTGTCGCCATGGGGACACTGTACTGCAAGGGTGACCGTATGTAAATTAAAAAAAAAATACAAAAATAATATGTAAAAAAAAATGACAAATGTTTAAAAATTATAATTTTTGGTTATAAAATAATTTGGGGTTTTTTTGTTTTTTTTACTAAAAAGATAATGGAATACATTTTGGCCAAGATTTATGATGAAATATTATTTGTTTGCAAAATTTTATAAACAAAAACTTTGTTCAAAATTTTTGGACATTTTCATTTACATAAGAAAAAAAAAATAAAAATCCCAGTGGTGAATAAATACCACCAAAATAAAGCTTTATCTGTCTCAAAAAAATGCTAAAATATTCATATGGGTACAGTGTTGCATGACCGCGCAATTGTCATTCAAAGTGTGATAGCACTGAAAGCTGAAAATTGGCCTGGACTGGAAGGGGGTAAAAGTGTCTGAACTTGAAGTGGTTAAACCAGATTGTAGGGTCTCTAAAAATGTGATAGCCAGTTTCCTGACTACCTAACATCTTTCGAGACCCTGTGCAAATATGTGCCCTGAACTGTGCCGTGCTGTACCCTATACCAGCCTCCCTCAACCAGGGTGCATTGAGGTTTCTTCAGGAGTGCCTTAGCAAAATGTCTAAAAACGTATATAAAAGTCAGCGGGCGGAACAAGCCTACCTTTTAACTACACAAAGGTTTTTATTGTGTGAGATTATGACCTTCTAGCAGCCGGTGTCATGACAACCAATAACATAATAAGTTGATAGGGAGGATGTCCGCTGCCTATACAGCATCCTAGTTTGACCCTCCCCTGCCCCTCTCAATGAGTTCTGGGGTCACATTAGCTGAGTGATGAAGAAAAAAACTGAGGGAGAAGAGAAACACTGGAATACTAGTCAGTACCAGTGTGCAAAAGTGTATTTGCTTTGGAAGAATAAATATCCCTCTACTGTTGGGTGTCCTATGTGTGTGGATGTTGCTGCGTTATATAAAACGTTTAGAATAGTTTTTCACATTTTAGAATGGGGTGCCTCAAGACTGTCCATAATTTTATAGGGTGCCTTGACTGAAAACAGGTTGAGAAACACTGCCCTATACTAATACTCCACCAGTGTGTGGTAGCGACGGAAGCAGTCCTTGAGGCAGTCCAGGTTGGCCAGGACAGGAGGGACAAAAATAACGAGTGTCACACCTAATTCCATGTCTGCTACAGACACAACATCTTTTTTGGGGTGTCCTTTGAGTTGGGGTACTAGGAATGGCATCAGGAAAATGCCTCTCATGCAGTCGGCTAACTGCATCTGGGTTGGGAGTTTGGGCCAAAAGGGCCATAATGATCTCTTCCTGAAATTTTAGGAAGGATCCACTTCGTCCAGTTGCTTTGTAAAGCACAAAAGCATTATATAGAGCCAATTGAAATAAATTAACAGACACTTTTTTTTGTACCAGTGTCTGGCTCTTCAGGAAGCCAAGTACGACTTCATCATTTAGTTGTTGAAGTCCACCCCTCCCATGCGTTGTGTTTGCATGAATGGAAGACAGGACAAAAACATCCCGTTTGTCCTTCCACTTCACTGCAAGCAATTCCTCATTTCTCAAGCCGGCTCTTTCCCCCTTCTAAGACGGGTATTTACACGCCATTGGGGGAGGCCCTGGCGAGTGCCATATGCGACAATTCCAAGATTGTACAAATGTCTAAATAGTGACACGCTTGAATAAAAATTGTACATGTATAAGTGGTACCCCATATGGAAAAAAGGATGACGCCAAGTCCCAAACTATCTTGTCACTGCTCCCCATGTAGACTGGGCATCCAAGGGGCTCCACATGACTTTTTTCCCCGTAAATCCGAAACATCATGTGTTTGTAACATCTCAGCAACCTGGGAATGGGGTTGAGTATGCCTGATCTTTGCAGGGACCTCTTCTCCATTGTCTGAGCCATCTGTCAGGGTGTCGCTTCTGTCTACAGGTTCTGAGGCTGATTGTGTCAGGGAGTCTTCCCCTTTGCTCTCATCTGACATGCTCAGAATCCTGTAGGCCTCTTCACTAGAGTACCTTTCCATTGACATTTTGGCCACTAAAGTTATAGGTACCTAGTGCAACTCACGGGAAAAAGAGCGCCTGGCTGTCAGGGACTGCTTGAACCGCTACAAAAAAATTTTCTGGCAAGTGCTAACAGAGATCAGGCCTGATTCTGCGAACACTGCGGTTTTGTGTGTAATGTATCAAGTGACAGTGATCTACTGCTGCTGCACTTGCTGGGGGAGAGAGGGGGTAAGCTGGGGAGGGTAAGCGTAGGGGCTAAATGCAGGTTCTGGCAGGTGCCGGGGCTGATCCCACTAACACTGGGTTTTTGGGGACGCAATACTAATGTGAACGCTGGTATAGTGCTGATCTGATCAAAGATATTGATCCATTCAGACACTGTACTAGCAATACAGGTTTATTGTGTATGTGATCGTGTTCCTGGCAATCAAGAGGTAAATGTGATGACTGGTGTAGTGACGGGCAATCTGACGCTATCTGGGAGAGGCGCTGACGCTAACGCTATCTGAAGTTGCCGGCAACACTAATACAGCGATCAGCAAAAAATCTGTACACTGTAATAATGACACTGGTGACAGGGCAGTGAAGGGGTTAACTGGGGGGGTGACATAGGGGTTAAATGTGTCCTCAAGTGTTCCAACTGTGAAAGTGTGTGCTGCTTGTACTCACTGTGTCTCGATTCTTCTCTCTCTGTGATGGAATGTGCCCAGAGATTTCATCATTTCCTGTACCTGTGTAAGTGTAAACACAGGTACAGGAAGTTCCCTGATAGGACAGGGATCGATCATCCAATTTAGGCCGAACATCACTGGCCTAAATCGGATGATTGTTCCCTTGGGCATCAAATCACGGCACCCGCTCCCCCCTGGCTCGAGAAAAAAACGTGATATTGCGCACCTGTGCCGCCCTGTAGCAGTATTTCTGCTATAGGGCGGCCAGGTTGCGGTTAATAAAAAACCGTTAGACTTACCGGTAACTCTATTTCCGTGAGTCTTCCAGGACAGCCCACGAGATGAATTGCTCCTCCCACTGGACTGGAAACACATTACCCTCCACAGATTAAAAGGTGGTCCTCCAGGCCCCAGCCTCAGTAATCACATGAACCGAAGGACGGACCTGAAAACTATAATATAAGAACAGCATATAAATAGAGCTATCAGCAAGTCTAACTCTAGTTTTCTCAAGTCATCTTCCAGGACAGCCCACGAGACGATAAGCAAGAAATTACCAGTTTAGGGTGGGACCACTGCCTGGAAGACTTTACATCAAAAAGTTTGCTCTTGACTACTCAAGAGATCCAAACGGTAGTGTCAGAGCCTGGGATTGAACCTGGGCCTTCTGCGGTGAGAGTCAATGTTTCTTCTCACTGAGCCACCTAGAATGCTGGACAGCTCCCTTGACTATTCTTTGGAGGATCCTGCCTTGGCCCTGTTTGTCTTGAACCTTGAACTCCTTGCTCCTCCCATGAACTTCCTATAAAAGCCATGTCCATACACTTCCTCCTTGCCAGATTATTGTGCCTTCCCAGCCAATATCCCGCTTACTGTTCCTGCTGCTGTCTACATCTTTGTTACCGACCTTTGGCTTGCTACTGACTACGATTCTGCCTCATCCTATCTACTACCATTTGTGACCGACCCTTTTGCTAGTGACTGACTTTGCTTCTGTTTGATCCCTAATCTGTTTGATCCACTTTTGGTTTCCAGCTCGCTCATTCCCTGGTGGGGTGATCCTGAGACCTGCGACCTGGTATTAGCACGCAGCCAAATCCATCTCCACCATTAGGAGCTCTGGGGAAAACCGGTTAATACTTAGACCCCGCACCTCAGGTGAGCCTGTGTCATTCCCAAGGTGATCCGCTGGTGTACCAACCCTGCTGGTTTCAGGTAAGCCTTATACTGCTGTAGCACTGGTCTCTGAACCTGACCTAGACCGTAACAGGTAGTGTCTGACAAATGTTCAGAAACTTGACCAGGTTGTGGCCTTACATATCTGATCCGGGGAGGCACCAGCTCACTCTGCCCAAGACGTAGACAGGGCCCTAATAAAATGTGCATTAATGAAAGGTACTGACCAGCCCTTAACCTGCTAGCAGAGTGAAATGGCCTGCTTGATCCATCCGGCAATAGTTGGCTAGGGGCCTGAAACCCTCTTCGTTTGCCAGAAAAAAGGACAAATCGAGCATCAGACTTTTTGAATTGCATAGACAATCTCAAATAGTGTAAGAGACATCTCCTAATGTCAAGTACACTGAACTTCTTTTTCGTTTGAGTGACAGGTACAAAAGGAGGGCAGAACAATATCCTGCGACCTATGAAAAGACGTGGCTACTTTAGGCAAAAAAACAGGATCCATCTTGAAAACTAACCTGTCATCAAAAATCGAAAGGAATGGTTCTTTGACCGATAGAGATGGTAGTTCGCTAATCCTACATGCCGTGGTAATGGTCACCAAAAATGCCATCTTCCAAGTAATTAGTTTAACACGTACCTGCTCCAAAAGGTTCAAATGGACTAGACTAATACTTGTAAAACTAGCAAAAGGTATCAGGAAGGACAAGACTTTAACGGCACCAGTCTCATTCTGGCTACTGATCTGAAAAAGCGCGCAATAATAGAATCTTCCAGGAGAGATATTCTTCGAAAAACTCCTAAAGCTGCTGCTTGCACCTTAATGGTGCCGAGGGATAACCCCTTGTCTATACCCTCTTGGAAAAAATCCAAGATTGTTTGAATGGAGGGTTCAGAACGCTTTTCTTCCACTAGCCAAGAATTTAATTTCTTCCAGACTTTGGTACAAACATTAGTTAACTGCTGGAAGCCGGTTACGAGAGCTATCTGTTCCACTTTATCTGAAAAACCCTCTTGATTTAACAACTGCTCCTCAGATACTACGCTGAAAGATTTAATGTGTCCAAGCCTGGACAATTCACAGGACCCCGAGAGAAGAGGTCTTTTTTCTTTGGAAGAAATACTGGAGGACTCACTGCCAAAAATTTCAGAAGGGCGAACCAAGGATGTTTCGGCCAGTATGGAGCAATCACAATGAGATCCAATTTCTCCATTTGAAATTTCCACAACACTGCCGGAATCATCTTGATGGGTGGGAAGGCATAAGCCACACTATAATACCATGGGTTCTCCAGAGCATCTATGGCTACCGCCGTGTTCTCCAGATTAATTAAAAAAAAAAAAATCTCAGAAATTTCGCATTTACTTGAGAGGCAAAAAGGTTCATCTCCAGTAGGCCTCAAGTACTTGTGAACCAACAGAAAACCTCCTCGGTGAGAGCCCATTCCTCCCAGAATTCTGCATGATTGCTGAGGAAATCCACTAACACATTCTGAGAGCCCTTTAGGTGTACTGCTAAGACTGAGGCTAGGCTGACTTCCGCCCAACCCAATATTTTTTCTGCAATTGCCTGTAATCGCAGACTTCTGGTGCCTCACTGTTTGCTGATTTAAGCCACTGTTGTGCTGTTGTCCAATTTGAAGATGATAACCTTTCAATTGACCTTGAAATTCCAGCATAGCCCTTTCCACAGCATAGAGCTCCTTTTGGTTGGAGGAAAAAACTGGCCTCGGTCTTTGACCACTGGCCATGGGCCAGGCAGTCCTGTATGTGCACCCCCCAACCCCAGGATCTGGCGTCTGTCGTCATCCTCAGGGAGATCGGCCCGATCCAATCTAGACCACTAGCGAGATAACCCTCCATTCTCCACCCCCATAGGGACTGCTCGACCCTCCGAGGAAGGAGAACCCTGTCCTTCAGGGTGCCCTTTGTCCCATCCCAGATCTGGAGCAGAAAGTGCAGCAGAGGTCTCTGGTGAAATCGGGCCCAAGGCACTGCCGGAACACATGCTGTCACGAGACCCACAACCGCCGAGATCTTCTTCAGTGAGACCTGGAGATTCGATTGCAAGTGGGCTACATGGTAGCAGACCTTGTACTGCTGGTCTATGGGGAGAAACACCTTTTGAACCCTTGAATCTATTATGTACCCCAGGAACTTTAGTGACTGAGATGGAATCAGGTTCAATTTTTCCCAATCATTTTTCCCGATCATTCAGCCCAGTGATTGTAGGTAGTTTTGTGTAACCTCAAAATCCCTCGACAACTGTTGCTTGAAAGGGGCAGCTAACAGGAGGTCATCTAAGTAAAGCATTACCAGAATGCCTTTCAGCCTCAGAGGAGCCAGAGCTAGAATCCTTGGAGCAGAGGAAAAACCGAAAGGGAGTGCCCTGCACTGAAGATGTTGAAGCTTGTCCCCCAAGTTGACAGCCATTCTCAAGTACCTCTGAAAGGAGGCAGGGATGGGTATGTGAAGATAAGCATCCTTCAGATCCAGGGACACCATAAAATACCCCTGACGTAGGATAGACCTGAGTGAGAATATCGATTCCATAAGAAAGTGCTTGTATTTCATTGATCTGTTGAGAAGTCGTAAGTTCAGAATCAGACGGAAATTGCCTGAGGGTTTTTTCACCAAAAAACGTGAGAATAAAAACCCTGACCCCTTTCTTCCTCCGGGACAGAAACCAGGACTGTCTTATATTTGCAGGCATAGTGCTCTCGCCCTTTCTTGATCCCGGGGCAGATTTGTCACCAAAAATCTTTGAGGGAACAATGAGTCGAACTCCAACCTGTAACCCTGAACCAGGGGCAGACTGACAACTCATGGGGCCTCCGGGCAATAGGGTATCATGGGCCCCTGTGTCCTTGGCCAAACTCAAAAAAACACTATGAAAAAGGTACCAGGGGCATCTCATGGGGCCCCCTACTGACCCCGGGCCCTTAGGCAGTGCCCGAGTTTCCAAATGGCCAGTCTGCCCCTGCCCTGAACTATCAGGCAAAGGATGAAAGCATTGGATGTGATGGATTCCCAGGTTGGGAGGAAGGCCCCCAATCTTCCCCCCTCCGGGAAAAAGGAGTCATTGGGTTTTGAGGGAGGGTTGAGGAGGATTAAACAGGATTCATCCCTTGCCCCTATTCTTGTGGCCAGACCAATGTTTCTTTGGTCCGCCTGCGGTCTGCCCTGTGGACCACGAAAAGCTTTCTGAAACCTGGTTTCTTTTTTGGGAAAGACTTTTTCTTATCCACTGTGCGCTCTAACGCTTCTTGCAACCCAGGGCCAAAGATAAAAAGGCAACGTGAATAAACGAGCCTTAGGGGTCGAATTCCCGGACCAGGTCTTCAGCAAAAGAGACCTCCTAGCCAAATTCACCAGGCCCGAAGATCTAGCAGCCATTCTTACTGTCTCTGCAGAAGAATCGGCTAGGATTTTTATTTCAAGGATGTTCATCACTCTCCACAAAGGGAAACCTCCTTTTAAGACTATGGGAAAAGAAAGGCTTGTGCACTGACTCCTTCCATTCCAACTCAATAGTCTCAGATTTATGAACAGAAAAAACCCTGCGCTTTGTGCTCTGTAGACCCTCAGTCTAGTCGTGTCTAGAGAGCTGGACCTTGTCTTCTTCTATTTCCAAAGTCTCGTAAATAGCCTTCAACAACTCATCCACTTCTTGTAAGGAGAGTTTGTACCTAGAAGACCTAGCCACGGACCCCTCTCCTTCCTCTGAAGAATTCCCCATTTCATCGCTCCCCGACGAGGCTGAACACAGTATCCCAGTAATCCTTTCTGGTACTTCCGATCTGACCCCTATGGGCTGCGGACATGGGGCAGGACTTTTAAAGTCCTCCAAAAAGGTTTTATAAGAGCTGAGCGTAGTTACAAGTTCATTTTTGACCGATGACAGCAATTTTACACAAGCTGAAAAAGAGTCTGCTTTAACCTATAAATGCAAGAATGCTAGTTACAGGGTGCAGAAAACATAGCTCCACAGGCAACAACATTACAGTGAACGATGCTAAACAGCACAGGCTTATCTAAAGAGAACCAGTCACTGAATTCATAATAATCGGAATATCCGCTTGAAAATGGTCATAAAATTACCGTTCAGATATTATTTGATTTTCATATACCTGAAGAGTGAAGGCTCAGAAACAAAATTATACTGACTGGTTCTCTTCTACAGTGGAAAGAGCCGTGTGGAAAAAGTGCAGTAATACAATCAACCGACCAGAAAAAAAAAAAAAAAAATTAAATGGAAAATTGTAAAAATGTTAACTCCAAGGAGAACTACAATTTCAGGCTTTATTAGAAGCGGGAGACCAGGCTAGCCTTTCGGGACCTCAAACTCTGGTGGTCAGAGCTGTTCAGGACCTTCACGCCGGAATGCTAGATGGTGTGTCTACATGACCACCTGTGTACAGGAATGCACAGAACTTTGTATGTGATTGGACACATTTTGTAGAGTCCCCCTAAAGCCCTCCAGAACCATCATCCGCCACAGTGACACCCATCCCCTTCCAGAATTTTAAAACATTTTACATTCCCATAATTTTATTGTACGAGCATAAATTTATTTTTACTGCTGAGACACAGAAGGTTTTGGAAGAATTTACTGGACCCTGGTCTCGAGCTGGGAAACACTGGAATACAAACATTTTTTTTTAAATAAACCACATTTAGTGTCACTTTAACAGAACAAAAGAAAACCAATAAGAGAAGTTCATTGTTAGGGTTTGCATACGCTGTAATAAAAAAAAACACATCCACTAGGGGATGACAGGGTAATGTATACAGAGCATTGTATCCTCAATTCCTCCTCTCTGCACCCAGTAGGTAGCTCAGGTTCCCCATATTCAGGATGGCTTCCAGGTCCTTGTCAGTGAAGCCTTTCCCCCTTGTCATCTGCAGTGTCGGGGTCAATCACCCGATCGTGGAGGGCCCGACAGACATGTAATATTGATGAAGTCCTAGTGGAGGGTTATTGCTTACTATCAGCAACCACGAGGGTGAAGGATTATTGGCCATCAATACAATATTGCATACTGGGATAGTCCCAAAAGCACATTTGACTTACCTAGAGATAGGAGGTCATGAGAAGACGGCGAGTTTACATCTATTGGGGCACCAGTGTGAACACAGTGAAGCACTTGTCACTTCAGTATGGAGGTTCACCGTTAAAGATGCAGCCCCATTGCACAAAAAATTCACATGTTGGGACTGAATACCACATGAAATTTATGTCCTTTTTTTCAAACAAACAGAGCTTTCTTTGGGTAGTATTTGATCACCTCTGGAGGTTTTCACTTTTGCGCTATGAACAAAAAAAGGGACCAAAAATTTGGAAAACCCCCCCGATATTTTTCAATTTTGGTTATAAAAAATATCCAATAAACTCAAAGTTGGTTTTAAATTTAGGATAAAAATGTATTTTGCTATATGTCTTTGGTAAAAAAAAAAAACCCAATATGTATATACTAATTGGTTTGTGTGAAAGTTATGGCATCTACAAACTATGGTATATATATTGGAATTTACGTAGCTTTTACTGTGCCTAAAATACCAGGGCAGTACAAACCCCCCAAAATGACCCCTTTTTGGAAATGACAGCCCAAGGATTTTGCAGAGGCATGTTGAGTCCATGGAACATTTTATTTTTTGCCAGAAATTTTTTGAAAATGACAATTATTTTTTCTTTTACACAAAGTCATTACTTTAATGAGATATGTCTCATGTATGCCATGGGCATATGTGGAATAACACCCCAAAACATTCTTTTACTTCTCCCGAGTATGGGGATACCACATTTGAGAGACTTTTTGGCAGCGTAGCTACATACAGGCCCCCAAAATCCAATGACTACCACCAGACTTTCAAAGGGCATATTTCCTCATATCAGTTCCCCACTACTTATCACGGTTTCAGAGGCTCTAAAATGCCAGGATAGTACAAACACCCCCAAATGACCCCTTTTGGAAAGTAGACACCCCAAGGAATTTGATAAGAGGCATGGTGAGTATTTTACAGATATCATTTTTGTCACAGCGTTTTGAAAAAAAAAAAAAGAAAAAGTTTTTGCTTTCTTGCTTCGTTTTCCAAGAACACGTGGCAACAAATGAGATCTGCAAAATACTCACCATGCTCCTTAGCAAATACTTTGGGGTGTCCGCTTTCCAAAAAGGGGTCATTTGGAGGGCTTGCTTCTACTATCCTGGCATTCCAGGGCTAACACTAGAAGCTTATGCCACACATCACCCACTCTTATTACCTTGAACCCCCAAACATCATATTGTGCTCCTTCAGAACAACCACACTGTCTTTTTCCAGAGCAGCCTGTATTTTTCTTGTGGTTCCCTATGGGTTTCCCTTTGAATCCCGAACAATTCTTCTGGCAGTTGTGGCTGCAATCTTTCTTGGTCTACCTGTGCTTGGCTTGGCATCAAGAGACCCCCGAACTTTCCACTTTTTTTGAAACAGATAAAAATTTATTGTGGTGGTATTTATTCCCCACTGGGTTTTTAATTTTTTTGCCATGTAAATGAAAAAGTCCAAACGGTTTGAAAAAAAAGTTTTTTTCTTATAAAATCTTGCAAATACGGTAAATAATCTTTCTTCATAAATTTTGGCCAAAATGTATTCAGCTATCTTTTTAGTAAAATAAAAAAAAAACAAATTAGTTTATAACAAAAAATTATAAGTTTTCAAAATATTTTTTTTTTACTTTTTTTATATGATTATTTATTGGTTACATACTGTCACCATAGTGACACTGTACTACTTGTGGGGGGTGATGAAGATTTTCTTTTTGTACACGGATTGCTTTTATACCCATAAAAGCTGTAAAAGCAATCATTTCTCCTCTCTGACTGCATTATTGCAGCCAATGAGGAATGCTGTCAGAGCTGTGATTGGTCACAGCTTGTCACATGGTACAAGGCTGTTGTGTATAGCCCTGTACCATGTGATCTCTGTGATCATTCACAGATTTCACACATAGTAAGCAATGATGTCCGGAAGTGACATCTTGCTTACTACTATTCATGTGATCACTGATTGGCCAATCACTGATCACATGATAGGGACCTCGCAGAGAGGTCCTGAACAGCAATCGGTGTTCCGCAGTGTCCACAGGACACAGCGTGCACCAGATGCGCGGTGCTGCACGCTCCCACGGAGTGCACACAGGCAGGGAAGCGGGAGGATGTTTATAAACGGCGACCTGCTCCTGCACGGCTCCCGTCTGACCGTTTATGTACATGGGCCGGATGGGAAGTGGTTAACTATCGAAGGGTATAACGACCTTTTTTTTTTTTAATACACAGCTGAATGTGGCTCAAGATAATGGGGCTGTGTGCCTGTAGTATCATATCTACTTGAAGATCAGGCCTCTTCTCTGACACTTTATCTTTACAAGTAAGAATCGGTGTAATTTGCTAGAAAATTACTTAGAACCCCTAAATGAATATCACACACACACACGGGGCATTCAAGTCAAATCTGAGTTTATACAACGTTTACACCCCTCAAATGTCTTACTGCACGCTTTTATACCTGGAAAATTAAAAGTCCCGGGAGTATATATATCTATCTATCTCTACTGTATATATTTTTCACACAAACACAACATAATACCCAATTTGTGATTACACATAAAAGATGGCGTTACAACGAGTAAATAGATACCCAACATGTCACGCTTTAAAACTGCGCACCGTTGTGGAATGGCGACAAACTGCGGTATATAAAAATCTCCATAGGAACCACTTTAATAAGGGACAGAGGAGCCTAAACAGAATGTGTAGACAAACAGCTAAATACATATTTGTGAACAGTCTTGCCTACCAATAAACATGCAATACTTTTCAGCCAATAGTGTTACTAAACCCACAACAGTGACATCAGTCTGTAGATGCAGCAAAGCATGCTTGTTATACTCACTGTGAGACCCAAGGGGTTAATCCTCTGCATTGTGTAAAAAGGCTGTTTGATCCTGTCTTCTCTGATCCTCCCTTCTCTGATCCTCCCCTTCTTCCACAGTCCCCAATCTATCTGCTGAGAGTACAGAGCTTTAGGAGTCACTCTGCACATGATCAGTTTAGTGTGTATTGCTGGAGTTTTTCTTTTTCTTTGGGTGGGCGCATGTGAACAGCACAGGTCAGAGGTTATGCAGCCTCATAGGACGGTCAGAGGAGAATGAAAACTCCTACAAGTTTAACCAGTACTCTGCTAGATACTGATAGGAGTCACAAGACTGCTCTGTGAATGCGGGGTCCGGGGAGAATGCGGGGTCCGGGGAGAGCGGATACAGTGAATGCGGGGTCCGGGGAGAGCGGATATAGTGAATGCGGGGTCCGGGGAGAGCGGATATAGTGAATGCGGGGTCCGGGGAGAGCAGATATAGTGAATGCGGGGTCCGGGGAGAGCGGATACAGTGCATGCGGGGTCCGGGGAGAGCGGATATAGAGAATGCGGGGTCCGGGGAGACCGGATATAGGGAATGCGGGGTCCGGGGAGAGCGGATACAGTGAATGCGGGGTCCGGGGAGAGCGGATATAGTGAATGCGGGGTCCGGGGAGAGCGGATATAGTGAATGCGGGGTCCGGGGAGAGCGGATATAGTGAATGCGGGGTCCGGGGAGAGCGGATATAGTGAATGCGGGGTCCGGGGAGAGCAGATATAGTGAATGCGGGGTCCAGGGTTTAGTAACACTTTAATTGAAAGGTTCACATGCGGAAGGCAGTAAAGAGCTCCCAGCTCACTTCTATGCTAGATAGAAAGATAAAACTAACTAAACGATTCCAACTACTTAACCTAAAACCAGCCCCTCCCCCCCTTCTGATCTCACCCTTTAGTTAGGTGCTTTTCTGCCCCCAAACTTGCTGCCCCAAGTCACAACACCCCCTGCTCAATGACTTCCTCCCACCCACCCACCTTGCATCGGCTCACAGCGCCTCCTTTAGGAAATTATACAAAGTATTCTGACACAGTCAGCTCTATGTAAGGCTGACATCAGATAGGAAGCAAAGCCGCAAGCGACAACATCGCCAGCATCTGAATCGCCCTGTCCCGGTGGAATCGCTCCCTCGCCAGCCCAAGCACTCCCCCAGAACACTGCCGAATTTTGATTGCTAGTTATGGGAGTGACATCTCATCGCCTCATCTACAAAAGGAAGCAACTCCATAGGGTCAGGCAGGCAGCCTTTTAGCGATCCTGACACTGGTGACCGACCTCTGTCCGCAGCATAATCGCTATGAGCAGAGATACCCATCTTCTATTAGCTTAAGGGCTTGGATACAGGAGGATGTGGGGGGAGGGGAAGAACATACAGGAGGCTGCCAGGGGGGAAGAGGATACAGAAAACTGCGGGGGGGGGGGGGGGGACATACAGGAGGCTGCGGGGGGAGAACATACAGGAGGCTGCGGGGGAGAACATACAGGAGGCTGCCAGGGGGGAAGAGGATACAGAAAACTGCGGGGGGGCGGGGACATACAGGAGGCTGCCAGGGGGGAAGAGGATACAGAAAACTGCGGGGGGGGGGGGGGACATACAGGAGGCTGCGGGGGGAGAACATACAGGAGGCTGCCAGGGGAGAACATACAGGAGGCTGCCAGGGGGGGAGAAGATACAGGAGGCTGCAGGGGGGAGAGAGGATACAGAAAACTGCGGGGGGGGGGGGGGGGAGAAGATACAGGAGGCTGCCAGGGGGGGGGGGAGAAGATACAGGAAGCTGCCGGGGGAGAACACACAGGAGGCTGTGGGAAGGGGGGGGGTTGGTAGGATACAGTAGGCTGCAGATAGAGGAACCGAGAACTGCTCGGCCCAGTTCCTCTATGTATGACCCAGCCGCCCCTCCTATCCGGTGGGAGAACATACAGGAGGGTGCGGGGGGGGGACATACAGGAGGATGCGAGAGGGGAACATACAGGAGGATGCCAGGGAGAACATACAGGAGGCTGCGGGGGGGGGGGGGGGGGGGTTGGTAGGATAGAGGAGGCTGCAGATAGAGGAACCGAGAACTGCTCGGCCCGGTTCCTCTATGTATGACCCAGCCGCCCCTCCTATCTGATGGGAGAACATACACGAGGATGCGGGGGGGGGGAGGGCACATACAGGAGGCTGCGGGGAAAAACACAGGAGGATGCGGGAGGAGAACATACAGGAGGATGCGGGAGGAGAACATACAGGAGGATGCGGGAGGAGAACATACAGGAGGATGCGGGAGGAGAACATACAGGAGGATGCCGGGGGAGAACACACAGGATGATGCCGGGGGAGAACACACAGGAGGATGCCCGGGGAGAACACACAGGAGGATGCCCGGGGAGAACACACAGGAAGATGCCGGGGGAGAACACACAGGAAGATGCCGGGGGAGAACACACAGGAGGATGCCGGGGGAGAACACACAGGAGGCTAAGGGGGGGAGAACATACAGGAGGATGCGGGAAGAGAACATATAGGGGGGGGGGGGGTTGGTAGGATACAGTAGGCTGCAGATAGAGGAACTGAGAACTGCTCGGCCCGGTTCCTCAGTTACGACCCAGCAGCCCCTCCTATCCGGTGGGAGAACATACAGGAGGATGCGGGGGGGGGGGGGGGGGGGGACATACAGGAGGATGCGAGAGGGGAACATACAGGAGGATGTGGGGGGGGGGGGACATACAGGAGGATGCGGTGGAGAACATACAGGAGGCTGCCGAGGAGAACATACAGGAGGCTGCAGGAGGAGAACATACATGAGGCTTCGGGGGGAGAACATACAGGAGGATGCGGGAGGGAGAACATACAGGAGGATGCAGGAGGAGAACATACAGGAGGATGCGGGAGGAGAACATACAGGAGGATGCGGGAGGAGAACACACAGGAGGATGCGGGAGGAGAACACACAGGAGGATGCCGGGGGAGAACACACAGGAGGATGCCGGGGGAGAACACACAGGAGGATGCCGGGGGAGAACACACAGGAGGATGCCGGGGGAGAACACACAGGAGGCTAAGGGGGGGAGAACATACAGGAGGCTGCGGGAAGAGAATATACAGGGGGGGGGGGGGTTGGTAGGATACAGTAGGCTGCAGATAGAGGAACTGAGAACTGCTCGGCCCGATTCCTCAAGTACGACCCAGCAGCCCCTCCTATCCGGTGGGAGAACATACAGGAGGATGCGGGGGGGGGGGGAGAACATACAGGAGGATGCGGGGGGGGGGGGGACATACAGGAGGATGCGAGAGGGGAACATACAGGAGGATGTGGGGGGGGGGGGGACATACAGGAGGCTGCGCTGGAGAACATACAGGAGGCTGCCGAGGAGAACATACAGGAGGCTTCGGGAGGAGAACATACAGGAGGCTGCGGGAGGAGAACATACAGGAGGATGCGGGAGGGAGAACATACAGGAGGATGCGGGAGGAAAACATACAGGAGTATGCGGGAGGAGAACATACAGGAGGATGCGGGAGGATAACATACAGGAGGATGCTGGGGGAGAACACACAGGAGGATGCCGGGGGAGAACACACAGGAGGATGCCGGGGGAGAACACACAGGAGGATGCCGGGGGAGAACACACAGGAGGATGCCGGGGGAGAACACACAGGAGGCTAAGGGGGGGAGAACATACAGGAGGCTGCGGGAAGAGAACATACAGGGGGGGGGGGGGGGGGGTTGGTAGGATACAGTAGGCTGCAGATAGAGGAACTGGGAACTGCTCGGCCCGATTCCGCAAGTACGACCCAGCAGCCCCTCCTATCCGGTGGGAGAACATACAGGAGGATGCGGGGGGGGGACATACAGGAGGATGTGGGGGGGGGGGACATACAGGAGGCTGGGGGGGGGGACATACAGGAGGCTGCGCTGGAGAACATACAGGAGGCTGCCGAGGAGAACATACAGGAGGCTTCGGGAGGAGAACATACAGGAGGATGCGGGAGGGAGAACATACAGGAGGATGCGGGAGGGAGAACATACAGGAGGATGCGGGAGGGAGAACATACAGGAGGCTTCGGGAGGAGAACATACAGGAGGATGCGGGAGGGAGAACATACAGGAGGATGCGGGAGGAGAACATACAGGAGGAAGCGGGAGAAGAACATACAGGAGGAAGCGGGAGGAGAACATACAGGAGGAAGCGGGAGGAGAACATACAGGAGGATGCGGGAGGAGAACATACAGGAGGATGCGGGAGGAGAACATACAGGAGGATGCGGGAGGAGAACATACAGGAGGATGCGGGAGGAGAACATACAGGAGGATGCGGGAGGAGAACATACAGGAGGATGCGGGAGGAGAACATACAGGAGGATGCGGGAGGAGAACATACAGGAGGATGCCGGGGGAGAACACACAGGAGGATGCCGGGGGAGAACACACAGGAGGATGCCGGGGGAGAACACACAGGAGGATGCCGGGGGAGAACACACAGGAGGCTGCCGGGGGAGAACACACAGGAGGCTGCCGGGGGAGAACACACAGGAGGCTAAGGGGGGGAGAACATACAGGAGGCTGCGGGAAGAGTACAGGGGGGGGGGGTTTGGTAGGATACAGTAGGCTGCAGATAGAGGAACTGAGAACTGCTTGGCCCGGTTCCTCAAGTACGACCCAGCAGCCCCTCCTATCCGGTGGGAGAACATACAGGAGGATGCGGGGGGGGACATACAGGAGGATGTGGGGGAGAACACACAGGAGGATGCCGGGGGAGAACACACAGGAGGATGCCGGGGGAGAACACACAGGAGGATGCCGGGGGAGAACACACAGGAGGCTAAGGGGGGGAGAACATACAGGAGGCTGCGGGAAGAGAACATACAGGGGGGGGGGGGGGTTGGTAGGATACAGTAGGCTGCAGATAGAGGAACTGAGAACTGCTTGGCCCGGTTCCGCAAGTACGACCCAGCAGCCCCTCCTATCCGGTGGGAGAACATACAGGAGGATGCGGGGGGGGACATACAGGAGGATGTGGGGGGGGGGACATACAGGAGGCTGCGCTGGAGAACATACAGGAGGCTGCGGGAGGAGAACATACAGGAGGCTGCGGGAGGAGAACATACAGGAGGCTGCGGGAGGAGAACATACAGGAGGCTGCGGGAGGAGAACATACAGGAGGCTGCGGGAGGAGAACATACAGGAGGCTGCGGGAGGAGAACATACAGGAGGCTGCGGGAGGGAGAACATACAGGAGGCTGCGGGAGGGAGAACATACAGGAGGATGCGGGAGGAAGAACATACAGGAGGATGCGGGAGGAGAACATACAGGAGGATGCGGGAGGAGAACATACAGGAGGATGCGGGAGGAGAACATACAGGAGGATGCGGGAGGAGAACATACAGGAGGATGCGGGAGGAGAACATACAGGAGGATGCGGGAGGAGAACATACAGGAGGATGCGGGAGGAGAACATACAGGAGGATGCGGGAGGAGAACATACAGGAGGATGCGGGAGGAGAACATACAGGAGGATGAGGGAGGAGAACATACAGGAGGATGCGGGAGGAGAACATACAGGAGGATGCGGGAGGAGAACATACAGGAGTATGCGGGAGGAGAACATACAGGAGGATGCGGGAGGAGAACATACAGGAGGATGCGGGAGGAGAATATACAGGAGGATGCGGGAGGAGAACATACAGGAGGATGCCGGGGGAGAACACACAGGAGGATGCCGGGGGAGAACACACAGGAGGATGCCGGGGGAGAACACACAGGAGGATGCCGGGGGAGAACACACAGGAGGATGCCGGGGGAGAACACACAGGAGGCTGCCGGGGGAGAACACACAGGAGGATGCCGGGGGAGAACACACAGGAGGCTAAGGGAGGAGAACATACAGGAGGATGCGGGAGGAGAACATACAGGAGGATGCGGGAGGAGAACATACAGGAGTATGCGGGAGGAGAACATACAGGAGGATGCGGGAGGAGAACATACAGGAGGCTGCGGGAGGAGAATATACAGGAGGATGCGGGAGGAGAATATACAGGAGGATGCGGGAGGAGAACATACAGGAGGATGCCGGGGGAGAACACACAGGAGGATGCCGGGGGAGAACACACAGGAGGATGCCGGGGGAGAACACACAGGAGGATGCCGGGGGAGAACACACAGGAGGCTGCCGGGGGAGAACACACAGGAGGATGCCGGGGGAGAACACACAGGAGGCTGCGGGAAGAGAACATACAGGGGGGGGGGTTTGGTAGGATACAGTAGGCTGCAGATAGAGGAACTGAGAACTGCTTGGCCAGTTTCCTCAAGTACGACCCAGCAGCCCCTCCTATCCGGTGGGAGAACATACAGGAGGACGCGGGGGGGGGGGGGGGGGACATACAGGAGGATGCGAGAGGGGAACATACAGGAGGATGCCGGGGGAGAACACACAGGAGGATGCCGGGGGAGAACACACAGGAGGCTAAGGGGGGGAGAACATACAGGAGGCTGCGCTAGAGAACATACAGGAGGCTTCCGAGGAGAACATACAGGAGGCTTCGGGAGGAGAACATACAGGAGGCTGCGGGAGGAGAACATACAGGAGGCTGCGGGAGAAGAACATACAGGAGGCTTCGGGAGGAGAACATACAGGAGGCTTCGGGAGGAGAACATACAGGAGGCTTCGGGAGGAGAACATACAGGAGGATGCGGGAGGAGAACTTACAGGAGGCTTCGGGAGGAGAACATACAGGAGGATGCGAGAGGAGAACATACAGGAGGATGCGAGAGGAGAACATACAGGAGGATGCCGGGGGAGAACATACAGGAGGATGCCGGGGGAGAACATACAGGAGGATGCGGGAGGAGAACATACAGGAGGCTGCGGGAGGAGAACATACAGGAGGCTGCCGGGGAGAACATACAGGAGGCTGCCGGGGAGAACATACAGGAGGCTGCCGGGGAGAACATACAGGAGGCTGCCGGGGAGAACATACAGGAGGCTGCCGGGGAGAACATACAGGAGGCTGCGGGAGGAGAACATACAGGAGGATGCGGGAGGAGAACATACAGGAGGATGCGGGAGGAGAACATACAGGAGGATGCGGGAGGAGAACATACAGGAGGATGCGGGAGGAGAACATACAGGAGGATGCGGGAGGAGAACATACAGGAGGCAGCGGGAGGAGAACATACAGGAGGCAGCGGGAGGAGAACATAGAGGAGGATGCGGGAGGAGAACATAGAGGAGGACGCGGGAGGAGAACGTACAGAGAGGCCGCGGGAGGAGAACATACTGGAGGAGTCGGGAGGAGAACATACAGGAGGATGCGGGAGGAGAACATACAGGAGGATGCGGGAGGAGAACATACAGGAGGATGCGGGAGGAGAACATACAGGAGGATGCGGGAGGAGAACATAGAGGAGGATGCGGGAGGAGAACATAGAGGAGGATGCCGGGGGAGAACATACAGGAGGATGCGGGAGGAGAACATACAGGAGGATGCGGGAGGAGAACATACAGGAGGATGCGGGAGGAGAACATACAGGAGGATGCGGGAGGAGAACATACAGGAGGCTGCGGGAGGAGAACATACAGGAGGCTGCGGGAAGAGAACATACAGGGGGGGGGTTGGTAGGATACAGTAGGCTGCAGATAGAGGAACTGAGAACTGCTCGGCCCGGTTCCTCAAGTACGACCCAGCAGCCCCTCCTATCCGGTGGGAGAACATACAGGAGGATGCGGGGGGGGGGGGACATACAGGAGGATGCGAGAGGGGAACATACAGGAGGATGTGGGGGGGGGGGGGGGGGACATACAGGTGGCTGCCGAGGAGAACATACAGGAGGCCGCGGGAGGAGAACATACAGGAGGCTTCGGGAGGAGAACATACAGGAGGATGCGGGAGGGAGAACATACAGGAGGCTGCGGGAGGGAGAACATACAGGAGGATGCGGGAGGGAGAACATACAGGAGGATGCGGGAGGGAGAACATACAGGAGGATGCGGGAGGGAGAACATACAGGAGGATGCGGGAGGGAGAACATACAGGAGGATGCGGGAGGGAGAACATACAGGAGGATGCGGGAGGGAGAACATACAGGAGGATGCGGGAGGGAGAACATACAGGAGGATGCGGGAGGAGAACATACAGGAGGATGCGGGAGGAGAACATACAGGAGGATGCGGGAGGAGAACATACAGGAGGATGCGGGAGGAGAACATACAGGAGGATGCGGGAGGAAAACATACAGGAGGATGCGGGAGGAGAACATACAGGAGGATGCGGGAGGAGAACATACAGGAGGATGCGGGAGGAGAACATACAGGAGGATGCGGGAGGAGAACATAGAGGAGGATGCGGGAGGAGAACGTACAGAGAGGATGCCGGGGGAGAATATACAGGAGGATGCGGGAGGAGAACATACAGAGAGGCTGCGGGAGGAGAACATAGAGGAGGATGCGGGAGGAGAACATACAGGAGGAAGCGGGAGGAGAACATACAGGAGGCAGCGGGAGGAGAACATAGAGGAGGATGCGGGAGGAGAACATAGAGGAGGACGCGGGAGGAGAACGTACAGAGAGGCCGCGGGAGGAGAACATACTGGAGGAGTCGGGAGGAGAACATACAGGAGGATGCGGGAGAAGAACATACAGGAGGATGCGGGAGGAGAACATACAGGAGGATGCGGGAGGAGAACATACAGGAGGATGCGGGAGGAGAACATACAGGAGGATGCGGGAGGAGAACATACAGGAGGATGCGGGAGGAGAACATACAGGAGGATGCGGGAGGAGAACATACAGGAGGATGCGGGAGGAGAACATACAGGAGGCTGCGGGAGGAGAACATACAGGAGGCTGCGGGAGGAGAACATACAGGAGGCTGCGGGAAGAGAACATACAGGGGGGGGGGGTTGGTAGGATACAGTAGGCTGCAGATAGAGGAACTGAGAACTGCTCGGCCCGGTTCCTCAAGTACGACCCAGCAGCCCCTCCTATCCGGTGGGAGAACATACAGGAGGATGCGGGGGGGGGGGGACATACAGGAGGATGCGAGAGGGGAACATACAGGAGGATGTGGGGGGGGGGGGGGACATACAGGTGGCTGCCGAGGAGAACATACAGGAGGCTGCGGGAGGAGAACATACAGGAGGCTTCGGGAGGAGAACATACAGGAGGATGCGGGAGGGAGAACATACAGGAGGCTGCGGGAGGGAGAACATACAGGAGGCTGCGGGAGGGAGAACATACAGGAGGATGCGGGAGGGAGAACATACAGGAGGATGCGGGAGGGAGAACATACAGGAGGATGCGGGAGGGAGAACATACAGGAGGATGCGGGAGGGAGAACATACAGGAGGATGCGGGAGGGAGAACATACAGGAGGATGCGGGAGGAGAACATACAGGAGGATGCGGGAGGGAGAACATACAGGAGGATGCGGGAGGAAAACATACAGGAGGATGCGGGAGGAGAACATACAGGAGGATGCGGGAGGAGAACATAGAGGAGGATGCGGGAGGAGAACATAGAGGAGGATGCGGGAGGAGAACGTACAGAGAGGATGCCGGGGGAGAATATACAGGAGGATGCGGGAGGAGAACATACAGAGAGGCTGCGGGAGGAGAACATAGAGGAGGATGCGGGAGGTGAACATACAGGAGGAAGCGGGAGGAGAACATACAGGAGGCAGCGGGAGGAGAACATAGAGGAGGACGCGGGAGGAGAACGTACAGAGAGGCCGCGGGAGGAGAACATACTGGAGGAGTCGGGAGGAGAACATACAGGAGGATGCGGGAGAAGAACATACAGGAGGATGTGGGAGGAGAACATACAGGAGGATGCGGGAGGAGAACATACAGGAGGATGCGGGAGGAGAACATACAGGAGGATGCGGGAGGAGAACATACAGGAGGCTGCGGGAGGAGAACATACAGGAGGCTGCGGGAGGAGAACATACAGGAGGCTGCGGGAAGAGAACATACAGGGGGGGGGTTGGTAGGATACAGTAGGCTGCAGATAGAGGAACTGAGAACTGCTCGGCCCGGTTCCTCAAGTACGACCCAGCAGCCCCTCCTATCCGGTGGGAGAACATACAGGAGGATGCGGGGGGGGGGGGGACATACAGGAGGATGCGAGAGGGGAACATACAGGAGGATGTGGGGGGGGGGGGGGGACATACAGGTGGCTGCGGGAGGAGAACATACAGGAGGCTTCGGGAGGGAGAACATACAGGAGGCTGCCGGAGGAGAACATACAGAGAGGCTGCTGGAGGAGAACATAGAGGAGGATGCGGGAGGAGAACATACAGGAGGATGCGGGAGGAGAACATACAGGAGGATGCGGGAGGAGAATATACAGGAGGATGCGGGAGGAGAACATACAGGAGGATGCGGGAGGAGAACATACAGGAGGATGCGGGAGGAGAATATACAGGAGGATGCGGGAGGAGAATATACAGGAGGCTGCCGGAGGAGAACATACAGAGAGGCTGCAGGAGGAGAACATAGAGGAGGATGCGGGAGGAGAATATACAGGAGGATCTGGGAGGAGAACATAGAGGAGGATGCGGGAGGAGAATATACAGGAGGCTGCGGGAGGAGAACATAGAGGAGGAAGCGGGAGGAGAATATACAGGAGGATGCGGGAGGAGAACATAGAGGAGGATGCGGGAGGAGAACATACAGGAGTATGCGGGAGGAGAACATACAGGAGTATGCGGGAGGAGAACATACAGGAGGATGCGGGAGGAGAACATACAGGAGTATGCGGGAGGAGAACATACAGGAGGCTGCGGGAGGAGAACATACAGGAGGCTGCCAGAGGAGAACATAGAGGAGGATGCGGGAGGAGAATATACAGGAGGCTGCGGGAGAATAGAAGGTGATGTACCTCCTCAGCTCTATCCTCCACCTCCAGTATCTTCCCATCCCCATCCACTAGCCTAGGCTGCTTCGGGACTACGAGGTACAATAAAGTTTCTTCAATCTGGGCTCCACCCTTGGGTGTGTCCGCAGGAAGTGTGAGGTTGTGAGGTGATTAGAGTGAGCTGCGTACTGAGAGAGCTGTGTTTTGGCGGGAAGGTGAATTTTCTGTGTTTGTATACGGTGTTTGTCCCCTTGTCTCTGTATACAGCGGGGGTCACAGGACTACAAGTCCCAGCATGGCCTGAGAGGAGGGGGTATGTCTCCAGTGTCTGAGGGGGGCACACTATGCCCTGACACACACAGGCCGCATGCAGTACATACAATACATCCACATCCAGCCTTCCCCCGGGCCCCGGTGAAAGTCAGGAACAGTCGCAGCAGCCGTCCTGGGGGGGGGGGGTGCACTTCCTCCAGGACGGCTCCTGCGACTTATCCCGACTTTCTCAGCCCGATCGGGTCGCCCCCTCATCCCTTTACAAGTGAATACATAATCACATGTTCTGTGTCTGATTGAGGTGCTAATTACACTCACTTGGTGCCTTACCTGCATTAACCCCTTCCATCCCGGGCACTTATACCCCCTTCCTGCCCAGGCCAGTTTTCAGGTTTCAGCGCTCTCACACTTTGAATGACAATTGCGCGGTCATGCAACATTGTACCCAAACTAACATTTTATCATTTTCTTCACACAACTAGAGCTTTTTTTTGGTGGTATTTAATCACTGCCAGGGTTTTTATTTTTTGCAAAACAAAAAAAGACTGAAAATTTTACATCTGGCTATAGGCCGGGCATCAACTGGATAAATTCCCCTCAGAAACTCATTCAGTGTCATTCATATGTGTTCGGGTGTACAGGGATGAGGCGGCAACCCTCAGCCCCGCCCACTGCCTACAAGTCCTGGAGGAGGCAGTCATTTGTGGGCGTGTCCAAGGGGTGGGAACTAACAGCACCTGGGGGAGGGTGGAGCCTGTCACCTGGGGGGAGGGGAGTTCAGAGCCTGTCACCTGGGCGGGCGGGAGGTTGAAGCCTGTCACATGGGAGGAGGCTGGAGCCTTGCACCTGGAGGGTGAGGGGAGGGTGAAGTCTGTCACCTGGATGGGGAGGGGTGGTTGGAGCCTTTCACCTGGGTAGAGGAGAGATTGGAGCCTGTCACCTGGATTGGAGGGGAGGGTGAAGCCTGTTACCTGGGGTTAGGAGAGGGTGGAGCTTGTCACCTGCGGGGGGGGGGGGGGGGGGGGAGTGGAGCCTTTCACCTGGATGGGGAGGGTGGAGGGTGGAGCCTGTCACCTGGGGGGGGGGGGTTGGTTGGAGCTTTTCACCTGGGGGAGGAGTGGTTGGAGTCTGTAACCTGGGCAGCAGGGTAGGGTGGAGTCTGGCACGTGGGGGAAGGGGAGGGTGGAACCTGTCACCTGCGAGGGAGGGGAGAGTGGAGCCTTTCACCTGGGAGGAGGGGAGGGTGGAGCTTGTCACCTGGGGGGAGGGAAGGGTGGAGCCTGTTACATGGGGGGAGAGAGGGGTGGTTGGAGCCTCACCTGAGTAGGGGGGTAGGTTGTAGCCTGTCACCTGGTGAGGTTGGAACCTGTTACCTCATGGAGGGGGGGTGGGGTTGGTTCATGTCATGGTAGGGGGTGGAGCCTGTCACCTCACAGTAGGGAATTGCAGGCTGTCATGTCATGGTAGGGGGGTGGGGTTAGGACCTGTCACCTGATGGTAGGGGGTGGAGCCTGTCACCTTACAGTAGGGGGTGCAGGCTGTCATGTCACGGTAGGGGGGTGGGGTTAAGACCTGTCACCTGATGGTTGGGGGCGGAGCCTGTCACCTGAAAGTCATGCAAAGTGTGACAGCGCTGAGCTCTGAAAGCTGTCTTGGGCAGGAAGGGGGTGAAGTGTCCGGCATTGAAGGGGTTAAGTCCCCTTTCAATCAGCTCGCTGCGGTTTCCTGGTAGTGCGGGTGAAGCGCAGTGTATCTGGGAGTGTCATGTGCGTTTCCTGCGCTCTCCCATAGACTTCCACTAGATCTGGTGATTTTGGTGTTTTCTGAGAGCGCATCAGGGATGCAGCATGCCGGAGCTTTGTTGTGCTTTCAGAAAACACCAAAATCGGCAGATCTAATGGAAGTGTATGGGAGAGCGCAGGAAACGCACATGAATGCCGCGGCTACACTGCGCTGTGTGAAAGGGACCTAATAGTATGCCGTACAGCACTGCCGAAATATTGCCGTCTGTTCCTACACTGCATCTCCACACACACAGATTGTAAGTCAGCAGCAAACGTTGGGGTACCTCTAGGAATTGTTAGCAGAAACTTTCCAGGCTTAACCACCTTAGCTCCAGAAGATATTACCCCCTTCATGACCAGGCCGTTCTTTGCAGTTCGGCACCGCGCTACTTTAATTTGTGATTGCGCAGTCCTGCAACGCTGTGCCCAAGCAATATTTGTATCTTTTTTTCACACAAATGGCCATTTCTTTTGTTGGTATTTGATCACCGCTGAGTTTTTTGTTTGCAATACAAACAAAAAAAAATATTTCCAACTTTCTGCTATAAAACATATCTAATAAAAAATATAGCGGGACTGTGATAGTACGGTGGGCAATCTGACACTAACTGACACTTTGTGAGAACCGGCTAACTGCCACTGACATCTCCATTGACACTAACAGTCATCAGTGCTAATAATATACACTGTCACGGTACTGGCTGGGAAAGGGTTAACATGCGGGGCATTCATGGGGTTACTTGTGTGCTGTGTTACGTGTTTACTGTGTGCTGTTTTTATTAATGGATTTGCGGTTTTATTTTACCTTCTTTGTAGGAAGACCAAAACCCGGCACATTGCCACTGTCAGGGCAGAGCTCTGTGTTGTTTGCAATCACAGAGCTTTGTCCTGTCATCCAATCGGCACAAAACATTACAAATAAATGTTTATACTGATTAATGGATGAGTTCACTTTTTACAAAAAAAAAAAATAAATGCATTTCTATTTGTAGGTAAAAAAGAGCATTTATTATATTTTTACATTCCAGTCTGCAATGCATTGTACCTGTGATCAGTAGATTGCGGGTGCAATGCCTGGATCCTGCAGACTGTCGGTAAGCTGCCTGCACCTCCTACCAGCAGGAAGCATCATTGGACTATGAGAATGCTCACCAGCGCCCTCACAGTCCATTGAGAACTACAAGCCGTCTGCTGCAATGGCTGATCTTACTTGTAGGCGTTCATTCACAGGAAGCTGAATGAATGACGAGGCTGTGTGGGCGGAGTTGAACTGTGGCAGTGGGTGCTGGGAGGAGATCCCCGGCCTGCTGTCACAGGGAGGGAGAGGAGGCAGCAGATGTTACATGTTCCACCCTAAATATCGGTGGAACATGTTCCAGAAGGTGAACTTTTCCCATACAATTCAGCAACACCCTGCTCTGCACATGCTCAGTTGCTCTCGATTTTTAGTCAATGTGCCAAAAATCAGAGCCACTAGAGGCCAATCTTCTGACAGCCTAACTACTGCTGCTCAGGGGCTCTGGGCTTCAGCAAAATGGCCGCCTGCAGCAAGAATACACAGGAACAATGCTGGAGGCCATTTACAGCACACACTCATTTTAGCAGCATAATTATTAATATGGACGGTATATTCCTTGTTAAAGAACGTTATATTTGATCAAGTTGTTATTAGTAAAGATCCGCTTTTCTAGACTGACAATGTACCTGTTCAAATATGCCACCTGTGCTCCTTCATCCAGAGTGGGGGCACTCTAATACAGGTAGGTGTGTTACTGGGCAGACTAAAAAAAGAAAACCAATGCAGCCTCCATATGTAACGATTGGTAAACTGCAATACTGTATGCTACACGTATGGCTTTGGGTTTAATACCAGTGGTGCACCGAAATGAAAATTCTGGTGCCGAAACCGAAATTCAGGATGCACTTGGCGGAAAATCCGAAAGACATTTTTTTTAATTTAATTCATGTGACTGGCAATTTTGCATTGAAGTCAATGAGGACTCAACTGTGCATGAAAGACTGAGATGCAATTTTGTATTGATGTCACTAGAGGGCGTTTTTGCATGAAAGTCTATAAGATGCGACTTTACATTTATCGGCACTTTTTCTCCTATCGGCAAAATGCGGACAACACTGTTTTCGGCCCCCGATATATCGCTGCATCCATGTTTAATACGGCTTTAACCACTTGCTTGTATTGGGCCGGCTACACTGTATGCATTTGTCATTTTGATTTCTGCATTTGAAATAAAAAACTGTATCCATTTGATGACTCCATTATTATTGTCAGTACTGCTCTGCTCTATTATGACTCCTTTACACCCACACAGTGTATACTCTCTGCCGTCAAGATTCTGCACAGAGCATATCCTTCACACCATAGAGCTGAAAGCAGACACATCATTTACTCCTCTTAAAGCCAAGTTGCAGAAATACATTCAATAGATAAAATATTATTGTTATTTGATATATTTATTATTTGATATATTTATTATTATTATTTGATAGATCTGAATGTAGAGACATCACTTTACTCCTGTTAAAGTCAAGTTGCAGAATGACATTTGATAGATTATTAATATATTATGATTATATAGATACATTACAGTTGATAGATCTGAATGTAGAGACATCATTTTACTCCTAGTAAAGTCAAGATGCAGAATGACATTTGATAGAAAAATGATTATTATTTGATAGTTCAATTATTATTATTATATTATTTTAGTGACAGATTACATTTGATAGATTTATTATTATATAGATACAGTACATTTGATAATTCTGAATGTAGAGACATTTTACTCCTGGCAATGTCAAGTTGCAGAATGACAGACATTCGTACTTGTGAGTTATAAGCTTCCTTGTTTCCCTGATGGAAGAAACTTTGCTTGTCAGCAATAGATTGCCTCTCTTTTACCTTTCTTATGATTATATTGCACAAGTGACACACCCTCCCTGTTTTGTTAATTTTTCCATGGTGGTAATATCTCAGGGTTCCCATATTTTTCCAGTCTGCTCACCAACCACAATATGCACTATTCATCCTTTTTACTATGTGGGGCTCACACTTGGCATCTTTGCCCCTTGGTTCTGCTCTGTACATTCCCTATTCAACACCAGCACACTATGCACTTTGTAAGTCATCTCAGAATCTAACCATGCCCAGTATTTAGTGCAATTTAAACCACACCCACTTTTCAGCGCACTACATTCTCCTTTCCACTGTGTCTAGGGCCCAATTTGTAATCCTGCACACAGGCCACTGATTTCCGTAAACACCTCTGCTTCAGACCACAAAAAAAAAAGGAGAATTCTCATGCAAGTCCAGAAAACATGTCCGCTGAGTGGTACACACATCTCCAGTTTTGGGGAGAAATCTCTGCCTCTGGCATCAAATAAATCCAAAGCAGGTTAAAATGGATCAATTTCTTCCTACTAGCAACTGACTGAAAAGGGATCTTCCCACATATCTTCCCAGTCTTCATCATCATAATCTGGAACGTCCGCCTGCCATTTGAAATGAAGACTCCATTCCCGTGTGAACAGTAGGCATGAAGGTCTTATAAATTTCAGATATTGGTTTAGACTTGGAAGGTTCCCACAGTAAGGTCTCTGTAATGTACTTGGAGCGCAAAGAGAGAGCACACGGAAGCCGATCACACAAAACCCGATGTGCGGGCATTTATTGGGGAGTTTTTCGGGGTACAGGCAATAGAACAGCTAGTCCACAGATCCACACAAGATACAGTGACACAGTAAAGTTCTCAGGATGGCAATATGGGACAACAGGGGGCTGATAGTCCACAGGCTTCAACAGGACAGAGAGGCGGAGGTTCCGTGGGAATTGGAGTTCATGGGAAGAATTGGGCTAAGTCTTTCGGGCAGCACGGGGTTAATCCACTTACTGGATGCGGGGAGCAGGACACGGAGAGTTACAGTCCACAGACGCAACACATAGTCAATCCACACAGGCAGCAAAGGATTACATCTGCACAAGGGAGGGATCCGGGCAGCAGGCCAAGTCCACCAGGCTCACAGGCAACAAAGGGTTAATCCCACAGACCTGGGAAAGATCCACACTTAGTGAGAGGGTGGTTGGCTCAGTGAGGTCTGACTGTAGCCTACACCTTGCTCACACCAGCAGGGGAAGCAGCAAGGAGCACACACTGGGACAGGGGCCCCGCTCTGCATTATGTACAGAGCCGGGCGTGTTCCTGTTGCCATAATAACCTGAGACCTAGCGTCGGGTTACCATAGCAATGGGCCCCGCCCCCTCGATGCCAGCCCAGCACAGGGACCGCTGCCTTTGTCCCTAGCAGGCACAGAGCGCGGGAGGAAGGGATCGCACCATGCCCGTGGGAGACGGAGGGGGGGGGGTTGACAGGAGGGGAGCATGCATATAGATTCCCACAGCAGGGGGACCAACTTTCTGGTGCTTGGCCAGAGGTGTAGGATGCTCCCTTGGCAGGGGGCCAGATTGCTGGCAACAGAAGAGGGGCGGGGTGGCAGGCAGCAAACCGGGGAATGGGTGGGAGACCAGCTCTGTAACAACCTCCAAAGAAGAAGGAGCAAGATCCAATTGTAGGGTCCCAAATTGGGAGTGATAGGTATGGTGGAGCCGCAGATATCAGAAGAAGAGGGAGTTGGGGAGTCTAAATCAACGCTTTAGGCTGTCAAAAGGTAGCAATGTACCCCGGGCACAAATTGGACCAAAGGTTTTCATGCCCAGATGATCAGATATCGACTGAAATTCCTGCAGTGTAGGGTTAAACCAAAGGGGAGTATGGGAGGACCAATGAGCGTCTGGACACAGTCAGCTGTCAAGCCTTAAAGGATAAGTTCAGCTTTTGCACAAACACAATAAATGCACATATTTTTACTTGCAAAAACAAATGTGCATTTATTTTTGGTTGCAGGTCTCCTGCAGACCTGTCAATATATCTGCTTGCCCCTTAGGAATGTATGGGAAAGCAGATATACTGACAGGAAGATTCAATGAACTACCACAGCTGCTAAGGCTGTCATGACTTGTAGTTCGTTCATTCCCAGAGCACTGTGGATGCATGATGTGGTCATGTGGGCGGAGCCCTGCACGGCTGTGCTGTTTGTAACTACTGACAGCCAGTATGGTTAGCTTCTCCCCGTACTTCTGTCACAGGGAAGGGGACAGCGGGCAGCAGCATTGGGGACATGCTACATGCTCCACCCTAGAAACGGGTGGAACATGTTCCCAAGGGTGAACTTATCCTTTAAGCACTGCCTACATAGAGAGGATAAGGATAAATGGGTCACGGAGGCCCCGGTACAGGAGGAACTACAGGGTTTCATAGGATCCCAAGTGCGGAGCCTCAAGGACCACAGAGGAATTGGTGTCATCAGAAATCACCCAGTTGTGGACATGGGTGGGTAGGGCTGCCAAAAAGTAAGTTTGTTCGTCAGAACATGCCAGACCACCAGGTGTCCGAGGCCTATAAAGTAGTTGTGCACTAAAATGAAAATTCTGGACTGAAATCGGTCCAGTCGGTCCAGTAGTTTGTCTATGCGTGGCATGAGGTGTCACTAACAGTGTAGTCATTTAGTCGCCTGTAGTCTATGTAAAATCGGGTGCTGTTGGATAGGTTTTGTGGTCTCTACATGGTGAAGGGCTAGATCAGTACATCCTGGGGCTGGTGAGAATGCGAAAGCCCGGCCCTCTAGTACGGCCTGCATCTGACTTGTTTGCTGGGAGCTTAGCTGGGCCCCAGTGGGAATTTGATCAAGGGAGTTTGCGGCTTTGGTGGCTTGCAGGAGGTCGGGCAGAGTTCCCTCATCAGCCTCACCTGTGGGTGTGAGGCAGATGGCCAGTATGGGAAAGGTTCTGTCATGGTACTCTTTAAGCATGTTTACATGGACTGTGCGCTGACATGATCGTCCAGGCTAATCACATAACTAATCTCATCAATTTTACGGAGGATCTTATAAGGTCCTTCCCAGGTGTGTTGTAGCTTGCTCTGGGGCTGGGGACTATCCGGTGAACTTGTTTGCCCTCGGTGAACTCCCGTCCGTGGGTCCTATGGTCGTACCACACCTTCTGCAGTATCAGCTGCTTTGAGGTGGCTGTGGGCTACGGCAGCAAGTCAGGTTAGCTGCTGTCACAGTTCCAGTACACAAGATAAGACTGGAGTGCCAGTATCTTCAACCTTCCCTTCCCAGTGTTCCCGCAGTAAGGTCAGAGGGCTTCGGACTTTTCGTCCGTATAGGAGTTCAAAGGGGAAGAATTCTGTGGACTCCTGCAGCACTTCCCAGTATGCAAACAGTCCGCCTCACAGTCTACAAAGGATTGCAGCATGCCTTTTAGGGTCCCTGTTAAAGCATTCACAGAGTCTGTTGGTCTGGGGGCGGTCCTAATGACCCTTACCCTGCAGGTGCGCTACAGGGTTTGTATTACATCTGACATAAACTGGGTGCCTTGATCAGTTAGGATCACACTGGGGAATTCCACATGAGAAAAAACAGTGACCAGGGCTTCTGCTACCTTTAGTACCGAAATTCTAGACAGGGTTACAGCTTCCGGGTAGCAGGTTGCGTAGTCCAATATAGTAAGAATATATATCGTTTTCCTGACTTACTGGGACGGGCCAGAGGGCTGATGATTTCTACCGCCACTCTCTGAAAGGGCTCCTCGATGATGGGCAGGGGGTGGTCCCCCGGGCACCCTTTCCTTTGACACGCATCAGAAGTTAGCAACGGACTGGGAGATGCCCGGCCAGTAAAATGCTTGGGTCAGTCTTTTTTTTGTTCTCCTCTTGCCCAGGTGTCCAGATAAGGGAATGTCCTGGGCGATAGGAGCAGCGGGAACCTAAATACTTGGGGAACTATCAGCTGTTCAGTTGCAGTTCGAGGCTGGCCTTGATGGCTTGAGTCTGTCAGTTGGTACAGTAGTCCTTGCTCCCAAAGGAATTGCTCCCCGCACTCGTACCGGTCCTTCATCCGCCTGGGCCCTAAATCTGCTCAGTGTGGGGTCGGAGTCCAGTTTCCCTTTAAATTTTTCCTGGTCCCAGATCAGAGTGGTATTTTGGTCAGGGTTGGGAGCACTCACTGGATCCAGGGTGGGAAGGGGTTCAGGGTGGTTCTTCAGCTGGCAGACCTCAACCGGCTAGGCTCCTGGTCACAGCCCCAACGTACTGGCACTGCAGCTCCCCTACATAATTTCCAAGCAGGACGTCTGCGGGTGTCAGAGCCTGGGATTGAACCTGGTCCTTCTGCAGTGGGAGGCAATGTCTCTTCTCACTGAGCTATCTGGAATGCTGGACAGCTCCCTTGACAATTCTTGGATAATCCTGCCTTGTGCCTTGATTTCTCTTGAACCTTGAACTCCTTGCTCCTCCCATGAACTTCCTTATAAAAGCCATGTCCATGCACTTCCTCCTTGCCAGATTATTGTGCCTTACCAGCCAATATCCCGCTTACTGTTCCTGCTGCTGTCTTCATCTGTGTTACTGACCTTTGGCTTGCTAATGACTACGATTCTGCCTCATCCTATCTACTACCATTGGTGACTGACCCTTGGCTTGTGACTGACTTCGCTTCTGTTTGATCCCTGAACTGTTTGATCCACTTTTGGTTTCCAGCCTACTCATTCCCTGGTGGGGTGATCCTGAGATCTGCGACCTGGCATTCACACGCAGCCAAATCCATCTCCATCATTAGGAGCTCTGGGGAAGACCAGTGGATGCTTAGACCCCGCACCTCAGGTGAGCCTGCGTCATTCCCAGGGTGGGCCGCTGGTGTACCAATCCTGCTGGTTTCAGGTAAGCCTTACAACTGCTGTAGCAACTGGTCCCTGAACCTGACCTTATATCGTGACAGCGGGGTGCCCACTCATATCTCCAATATGGCAGCGCCTTTCCCCAAATCCATAGTCAAGACATACTGAAGCCCTTGGAATGTACTGCCTGGTAGTACACCTGCTAGTTTGATGGCTTCCGGTTTTAGCACATGGGAATCAGCAATGGTGAGGAAGGCCCCGATGTCTCAGAATCCTGTGGTACTTTGCCCATCGATCAGGACTGTTTGCAAGTGGCACTGCCTCTGCTCAGGGTAGGAAAGGATAAGTGGGTGAACACTGTAGACTCTCCGGGGTGTACTGGCCTTTGTGGAGGTCACCGGCGTGCTGGGTAGTGGGGGAAGCGCTTCCTCTGTTGGTAGTTCATTGTAGTTGACCGGGTGGGTGGGGCAGCAGTTCCTGAGACAGCTGGCCTGGAGGTGCCCGGTCTGGTTGCACCCATAACACCGATGGTCCAGGGGTGGCTCCGATGGTCAGGGGCGGTAGAAAGGCATTGGAGAGGGCCCGGGAATGGCACGATGGGCTGCTGGAAGGGTGATGTAGGGAGGCCAAGGAGTGGTCGGGCGGGGCTCTGGGCCTTAGGTGGTTTTTCACCCGTCTTTTCCAATGTGGCTTGATGGTGAGGACCTTGTCTGTCAGTGCAGCAGCCCGCTCAAGGGTGGCAGGGTTTCTGTTCTTCACCCACTCTCGCACCTCTGCAGGGCATTGGGTATAGAACTGTTCCTTTAGAAAGGCCTGGATAACGTGTTCAAGGGTAAGGGCCTGTTCCCCTTCCAGACATCTTGTGTACATACAAGTGGATCTGGATGGTTTTCGGGGTTACAGCGTAGTGTTCCAGCACAGTCTGTTTGACCCTCATGTAGTCTCGATTCCATTGGGTGTTCATTGTCCGGTATGCAGAAGCTGCACTCCCTTCCAGCAGGCCAACCAGGTGCCGCACCCAGTCTGCCTGGGTTACGTCCAGCAGTTGGCATAAATGTTTGAAGTCTTGGAAGAATCCTTTCACATCTCCTGCAGCTTCACTGAAGGGCTTAACATTTTTACGAAACACCCTTGGAGGGTCAGGCCCAAGGGCTCTTGGGCTGGGGAGGGAATCTCATCCTCTGATGCCTCCCAGGGTTTCCCTCTCGTGGACCCTCCAGATAGCCTCCCATCTGTGGTCCAAAGTGGCCACAGGGCCCAGGATGACCATCTCCTCCGCATACTAGGTGATCCAGGAGCTCCTGGAGCTTTGGTTGTCTGATGCAGGGTGTTCTGTCTCTGATTGAGGGACAACCAAGCTGTCAGCTCCTCAAGGGCTGACTTCCACGATGGCGGTTGCCAGCTCCTCCTTGGATAGGCCCCTTCCATGGAGGCCTAGTTCCTGGGCCCTCTCCTGCAAACTTGCCACAGTCCAGTTCCTGTATTCACTACCTTGGGCTAGGTTCATAGTCAGGGGGCTATTGCTCCCCATCATCTTCTTCCGCGTTCTGATCCCACTGCTACCAACCAGTATTTGACGGAGGTGTAGGTGGGACTGAACACATGTGGAGAGCAGTGGGGCACACACGGCTTTTATTGAGTGATTTGGAGGGCACATGATAAGTATAGCAAGGTTTTGGCAAAACAAAATTTAAGTCCGTACCACAGGGTGGGACATACAACAAGGAGCACACAACTGGCGGCAGGCTGGCAGGCAATGGGTTAAGTCCGGGGCACACAGCAGAAGGCAGGCAATGGGTTAAGTCCAGGGGCACACAGCAGAAGGCAGGCAAACATTAAATCCTGGAGCACACAGCAGAAGGCAGGCTGCCAGGCAATGGGTTAAGTCTGGGGGCACATCACAGAAGGCAGGCTCTGGCAGGCAATGGGTTAGGTCCAGCTTGGTTGTAGGGTCTGGCCACACCACAGGACTTCTCTCAGCATCCTGGGTTGCGAGGATAGGAAGATACCCCTGCCTGATATTTTATCTCCGGAGTAGGATGCTCACAGGTTGCCAGGCAATGGCCACTCTGGCACAGGGAGCACGGCCTTTGTTTCCGGCGGGTGCAGAGTGTGGGAACATCGGGGCCGCACTGTGCTCACTGAAACAAGGGGAGGGGGCGCACGGCAACATCCAGGTGCCTGCATGTGGGGAATCCACATGCAGGCACAGTCGGGCGGTAGACTCCCCAGCGCTCGGCCGAGGAGAGGTGTGGGGACTCCCAACAGGAGGCAGCTCCCTGGCGCCCAGCACACCACTTTATGTGGGCTATGTGTGGGTGCAGGGGCATGTAATGGGGAAGGGGGGGGGGGGGGGGGGGGGGGAGGAGAACCGTGACAAGGCGTTTTTGCATTCAAGTCAATAGGGGGCATTTTTCTATTGAAGTTAATGGGATGCAATTTTGCATCGAAGGATAAGTTCACTTTTCTTAAAAAAAAAAAAAAAAAAAAAAAAGATAAATGCACATTTGGAGGTAAAAACAATGTACATTTACTATTTTTTGTAGTAAGAGCCTGTAAAGCATTGCACCAGCGATCAGATCGCTGGTGCCATGCAGGTCTGCTGCAGACCTATCAGTACGTTGTCCCAGAAACAGACAACCTTCGACTATAGCATGGTAGGGAACTGGTTAACAGCCTTTCCAGGTTACCTCTTTAGAGTTACAGGGGAGGACTATGGCTAGAATTACTGCCTATGATCTGGCATTCACGGTGATACTTCACGTGTGGGATGATCACTGTTTGTGAACGAAGGGGGGGCAGGGGTACCATACATTTTTTTTTTTTTTTTTTAATTGTTCTAATTTTTTTTCTATTCACTTTTATTACTGTCATAAGGAAAGTAAACATCCTTGCGACAGCAATAGGCATGTGACAGGTACTATAAAAACAAAGTGTAGCACCTCCAAACTATCACAATAGTGGTTGGACCCTCCGTAAATATACACTCACCAGCCACTTTATTAGGTACACATTGCTAGTTCTGCATTGGACCCCATTTTTGCCTTCAGAACAGCCTTAATTCTGCATGGCATAGATTCAACAAGGTGTTGGAAGCATTCTTCAGAGATTTTGGTCCATATTGACATGATAGAATCACAAAGTTGCTGCAGATTTGTCGGCTGCACATCACTGAACCGTTGATACAAGACAGGATGGATCCATGCTTTCATGTTTATGAAGGAAAGCCGAAGGCTGGGCCCACAGATTCAGAGGGTACACGATGCCACACAGACACAGACAGCGGTTCTTTTAAAACAAACAATTACGTTTACTGAACAGTTATAGTGATCATGTTTTTTTTTACCCAATGTCCAGAAAGCAGCCTGGCTGCGCCTGAATGTTCCTGAGCAAGATATAACGTTGGGGTGCACCCTAAGTATTGCGCAATACTATTTGTAATCCAAAGGAAAGTGGAGTGTGTCTCTTGTAACTTTCTGGTATATCCAAAATGTCACTGAACACGTGTGGTGCATTGTGCTGCGGCAAAGCCGCACTTACAGTTCCTTGGCAGGCTCTTGGTACTTTTTCCTGATCCACTCCAGAACCGGACCATACAGTCATTTGTTTCCTGGTCTCGTTGTGGTGAATCTTCCCTAGGTGCCATCGCCAGACTCCACTGTGAGCCGTAAATCCTCTTCCAGGCCCCACACAGATTCTCCAGACGTCCTCAGCATACACAAGCCAGACACAGATTTCCTGTCACTTCCCCCTCTGCACCGGAACTCCTCCCCTTCCCATAGAGTTTGTGATGCAGCAAGTCATTTCTTAATTGCAGCCTCAAACCTGCATTTACAGTTCACTATGACCCTTCTGAGGGTCCTACTCGGCCCATAAATTAGTATTCATTAAACTTTATAGGGCAAATAAGCATTTATCTTGTCTTAGCAAAAGTCACTGCAAAATCGATTCTTGTACTTTGCTGCCATCTACTGACCAAACGGCATATTGCAGGCATATTACAGTTTAACATTACACATCAGTATTTCATGCCTCCACACCCTTACATTTACACCAAATTCTGACCCTGCCATCTGATTGCTGCAGCTGACGCTGAGATTCATCATACCAGGCAGCAGTTTTCCAAACGTCTATTGGCCAATTTTGGTTGGCCTGTGCAAATTGTAGTATCCGTTTCCTGTTCTTAGCTGACAGTACTGGCATCCAGTGTGGTCTTCTGCTGCTGTAGCCCATATGCTTCAAGGTTCGACGTGCATTCAAAGATTGTATTCTGCACACCCTGCTTGTAGCGAGTGGTTATTGGAGTTACTGTTGCCTTTCTATCATCTCAAACCAGTCTGCCCGTTCTCCTCTGACCTCAACAAGGCATTTCAACTGCCACTCACTGGATATTTTCTTTTTAAACCATTCTCTAATCCCTAGAGATGATTATGTGTGAAAATCAAAGTAGATCAGCAGTTTATGAAATACTCAGACCAGCCCGTCTGGCACCAACATCCATGCCATGTTCAAAGTCACTTAAATCCCCTTTTCCCCCCCATTCTTATGATCGGTTTGAACTTCAGCAAGTCATCTTCAGCACAACTAAATGCATTGAGTTGCTGCCATGTGATTGGCTGATAAGCAATTTGTGGTACCAAGCAGTTTTAAACAGATTTACATAAATAGGTCAACCTCTTATATCCATAAGGTGTAAAATAGAAATGTGAAATAATGGTGAGAACCCCTCACTCACATACAATACCAATCAAATACAAAAAATAAACCATGCAGGAGAAACTGAATCTCAAAATAGTGGTGGAAACCCCCAGTAATGTACTGAGCATTCAAGACAGTCTGCTGCGTGCTAATGGTAATCTGCCGTAATGTGCCAAAGAAAATCAATATGTGATCAGACTCTTGACTTATCTGCTGTGCTCCTCAGATGCAGTACGAGTTCCACTGTCCTCCAGCATTACCACCAGCACATTAGTTGTGTCCCAAAAGCACCCAAAGCTTATGTTATATTTATATATATATATAAATTATATATAGCGGGGTTAGCTCAGGTGGGGGGAGAATCACCTTCCCTGGGAAAACAGGTAGACCACACAGCAGGCTTTCTTAAAACTCTGACTGGTTGTCAGTTTTTATTCACAGGTTTGCAAAAAATATCAGAAACAAACAAAACAGCAAAATAAACCCTTTCCATCCAGGCAATAACTAAACATAGAGCTTTCCCTCTCTTACTGGTGAAGGGCTTCTCCCTGTCACCAACAAAACAAAACCATAAGCAAACCTTGTGTCTTGTGGTATAACAATCACTTCCAAGTACAGCTCTCTCAGAATGGTTCTCTGAGTCCCAGGCCACACAAGCGACTCCTTGCTCCAGCCCTGTCTTATTTATACCACCTGTTGGTGGTCACCAGTGGTACACAAACTCCGGTCCGGAACTACCTCTGCCATTGTGGCCCCGAAAACCTGGAGTGGACTCCACCTAAACTTCAAAGTATGACCTCACGCGAGGGGACACATAGCGTCCATCCATCACCTTGCCGTTCATACTGTCACATATCCCCCCCTGCTCAAGCCCCTGCGGCTAAGCAACTGTCCCAACCAGGCAATGGCCCCAGGAAAGGGCATCTACATTACTCTGCAGTTTCCCCGCTCTGTGTTCCACTGTAAATTTGAACGCTTGTAGCGTAAGAAACCACCTTGTCACTCGGCTATTTTTCTCCTGGTTATCGCACATCCATTTGAGCAGGGCATGATCAGTAACCAACTTGAACTGTCTTCCTAACAGGTAAAATTTCAGGGCCTCCAAGGCCCATTTGATGGCCAAACATTCCTTCTCAACAATTGCATAATTTCTCTCATGTTTGTTGAGCTTTCTACTTAGGAAGACCACGGGGTGCTCCTCCCCTTCTCTGATTTGGGACAGTACAGCACCTATTTTTAAGAGCCATGTAGGGAAAAGACACCCGTCCCTCATTTTCAACTGGTTCTTCATCAATCATTTTAAGGTTTTCTCGGGCTCTATTAAGGGTGGAATCTTTCAGCTGTTCCAAACAAAAATCCTCCCTTCTGACCTCTAGGTCAGGCACCACATTCTGTCCACTCTCATTAGAGCCAGAGATAATCTCTTGTTCAGTATCCTCAAAGTCTGGGTTGGGATCCAACTCCTCCTGCTCCCCAGCCATTACAGAGAAATGGAAGAGATCTACACCTTCCTCGGACACACCAACAGTTTCCCCTTCCACCTTGCCGTCAAAGGGGTCAGGAGTGAGTTCAGGAGTTTCAGGTGTTTCCCCAGCAGGGGGAGCTCGGTCCTCCTGACTCCTATCCTTGTCCCATAACTTCTAGAAATGGGGAAAATCTCTCCTCACTATGGCTTCATGAAGCAGAGAGGGCACCATTCCCACTGAATGTGTAACCGGGCCCCAGGAAGTATCAATCTCCACCATAGCAGTCTGGTAATTACGTGTATCCCCATGAATACAAATAACCCCAATAGTGCTAGGGTGGAACTTTACAGGGTTTACCAAATCACTTCTGACTAAGGTCACAACACTACCCGAGTCTAGCAGAGCAGTTACTGGCTTTTCATCAACTGCAATCACACACATTTGCTTTTCCATGCGTTCCTGACATGCTGCAGTACATACCACCTGTGCAAAAATGGACATGCTTTTTCCTAAATAAGCATTTTCACATTGCATAGGTTTGTCATTTAAAGGACAGTTTGCAGCAATATGACCTAACGCATGACGATAACATCTTATATGTTCCGTATCTAGACCTCTAAACGGCCTCAGGGACCTTCCTGACCTATTTGGCCAGTGTCTAGGTCCTGAGCTTACAGTCTCATTATCTGAAACAATAGTCTTGTCATTTTTCCCTGAGCCTTTGACCCATGGAACAGTCTTACCAGATCCTCCGGGTAGTTTTCCACCCCTAGCGACATTGGGGTACGGCCCAGATGAGTGTAACAAGTCCTCAGCGGCGGCATATCTCTCCACCAGGTACACCAGCTCGTTTGCAGATTTAGGGTCTCCATGGCCGACCCACTTCCTCAAAGTGGCAGGGAGCGCACGTAAATATCGATCCATGACCACACGCTCCACAATCTGAGGGCCTGACAATACCTCTGGCTGGAGCCACTTCCTGGTGAGATGTATCAAGTCAAAGATCTGGGATCGGGGTGGCTTGTTAGCCCTATAATGCCACTGATGGACCCGTTGAGCCCGGACTGCAATGGTGACGCCCAGGCGTGCAAGGACCTCAGCTTACAGTTTCTCATAGTCCTGGGCATCCACTGGCTCCAGGTCATAATAGGCTTTTTGGGGTTCACCTGTCAAAAATGGTGCAAGCAGTACTGCCCATTGCTCTTTTTGCCATCCTTCCCGAACAGCAACCCTTTCAAACGTTGTGAGGTAGGCCTCCACATCATCCACAGGCGTCAACTTTTGCAGAAAATAGCTGACCCGCGCCATTTTCTGCTTCACTGGCAGCGGCCCCCTTCTTTAATTCTAATAGGTGTTGAGCCACCTGCTTAAGGAGCTCTCGGTCTGCTTGTTGGGCTTCCACAAACCGGCAAATCACTTCCTGTTGCGCTTGTGATTCGTCTCCCGTTGTGCTGCATTGGCCATCAGTAAGGCTCGTATCACTTCCTCCATCTTCCCACTTGCTCAGGAAGTTGCCTGCCAAATTCCACCATATGTGGGGTTAGCTCAGGTAGGGGGGGGGGGAAAATCACCTTCCCTGGGAAAACAGGTAGGTCGCACAGCAGGCTTTCTTAAAACTCTGACTGGTTGTCAGTTTTTATTCACATGTTTGCAAAAAATATCAGAAACAAACAAAACAGCAAAATAAACCCTTGCCATCCAGGCAATAACTAAACATAGAGCTTTCCCTCTCTTACTGGTGAAGGGCTTCTCCCTGTCACCAACAAAACAAAACCATAGGCAAACCTTGTGTCTTGTGGTATAACAATCACTTCCAAGTACAGCTCTCTCAGAATGGTTCTCTAAGTCCCAGGCCACACAAGCAACTCCTTGCTCCAGCCCTGTCTTATTTATACCACCTGTTGGTGGTCACCAGTGGAGCACAAACTCAGGTCCGGAACTACCTCTGCCAGTGTGGCCCCGAAAACCTGGAGTGGACTCCACCTAAACTTCAAAGTATGACCTCACGTGAGGTGACACATAGGGGTTTATTTACTAAAGCTGGAGAGTCCAAAATCAGACTCCCTTCTGCATAGAAACCAATCAGCTTCTAACCTCAGCTTGTTCAATGAAGCTTTGGCAATGAAACCTGGAAGCTGATTGGTTTCTATGCAGAAGTGAGTCTGATTTTGCACTCTCCAGCTTTAGTAAATAAACCCCATAGCGTCCATCCATCACCTTGCCGTTCATACTGTCACAAAATATATACATATATATATATATATATATATATATATATATATATATATATATATATATAATGATTTGCTGGTGTGAAAGTGACAACATGTTTCATGTTGAAAGCAAACATGATGTAACATTCTTTTACTTCCACTGTGTGATGAGACACCTAGATAACAGTTGGGAAGCTTCACTTTCCTCATTCACTGCTAGTAATACAGAGTCATGTCAGAGCTTACCGAGCTTCAAAGAGGGCAACTTGTTGCTGCCGCTTAGCTGGTGCCTCTGTGACTGAATCTGCCATATTATTTGCCATGCATTATTATCCTGCATGTACAGTATCAAAGGATATGATGGCATATGCAGTTTCCAGGAAAACGTCGTCTGATAAGCATAAGCGTAGTCGGCGTGGTCAACTGATCAAAAGAGACACGAGGACATTGCGAAGGATTGTGACCCGGAATAAGAAAACAACAAAAGTGACTGCAGAGCTCAATCTCAGACTTCCAAAGCCCATATCCACAAAAACGAAGGGAACTTCATATGCAAAACATTCACGGGCGAACCACAATTGCCAAACCACGAGTGACCGATATAAATATTTAGAAGAGAGTGGTGCAACACCCATAAATTATGGACTATCAATCAATGGAAGACGGCAATATGGTCCAGTGAATTGAGCTTCACACTGTTCCCAAACAACATCCCAAGCTTACAACCAGGACTGTCTTATGCCATCGTAAAGTGGTGATGGTGCAGTCATGCTTTGAGCAGCCATATCTTGGTATTCTGCAGGCCCCATCATCACCTTGAAAGATAGAGTCACTGCCAGCGACTATGTATAAATTTTGGCTGACCATGTGCACCCCATGGTACAGACATTGTTTCCCAAAGACATCTTTCATTGTCAAATCGTGGTTTGATGAGCATGCAAAGTCTCACACCTTCACTGGGTGCCGCAGACACCAGACCTCAATATCATATGGTCAATTTTGGAGAAGAAGGTTGGGGCTCGTTTTCTGCCTCCAGCATCTCTGCGAGACCTGGAACCATTTTTGCATGAAGAATGGTATCAGATTCCATTATCCACCATTAAAGACTTACACAGTATTTGTCCAGGAGAATTCAGGTCGTCTTAGATGTCAAAGGCAATCCAACACCATATTGGGCAACAATTTTGTTCTTTTACCTGGTGTTTCCATAATTTTGCCCAACCCCTGTATATGAGATACATCTTTGCAATACATGAACATTTTTCCATATTTTCTCTTTAACCGTTTCATTCCTAGAGCCTTCTTTACGTTTTTTGTACACACTTAAAAAAAACATTTTAAGTCTGAAGATTAGTTAAGCTCCACCCACCTAGAAAAAAAGAGACCCTGGAGCACAGGTGTCAAACACAAGGCCCGAGGGCTGAATCCGGCCCTCAAGGCTATTTCATGTGGCCCTTGCACCTCTCCTGCAGGTACCCCCCAGTGGTGAGGGATAACCGACCTAGCAGTAAACAGTAATATGCTTATAGGAGCCAGAGGGAATAGAAAGCAGAACAACCTGAGGTGTATTAGGAACTGCCAAGTCTGTAACAGTGGTGTACATGCATAGGATCAGTCCCAAAGGGCATAGATGAGGGAGCATTCTCACCAACAGGGATCTGATACCCGTTTGACATTGCCAGCAATGGTCAGAGACTGAGGGTTAAATCCTATGAAGTACCGTCGGATATCGATACCACCTGGGGAGCTGTTTAAAGTTAGTCTCTTGGACCTTATTAGCCTGCGACAAGTAATGGGTAAACGTGAAGGATTTCTCCCAATCCTCATACGACAGCTGAACATCAAGGTCAGCAGCACAATTGGTCGTGTATACTGGAAGATCAGGATGAACCTGTGAGAGAAGGACTTTGTAGACTGTGGAAAATCTTGAGTAAGTATAGATTCAAAGGAATCTGGATCCCTAGCCAGGGCCGTCGGGTCACAAAGTGACCGATAGTTTGAACAAAGTTGTCTATATTTCAGTCATTAAGTAAGGGATACTCGTACTGGTGCAAGGGAAGGCCGGTAGGGGGGAAGTTGACCTCCATGGAGAATTTGTGCCAGACATATGTCAGCCTGTCTATTCCATAAGAGAAAGGTAAGTCTCATCAGGTCCGGAGGGAATTGAGGAGTCCCAAACATAGGGGTCAAAAGTCCCACTAGTAAAGAGATACCAAGGGCAGAGGTTAGGCCATCCCCGATACATAGTAGATGAGCCGTAAAATGTGGTAAAGTAGTAGGTGATCCCCTGCAGGCAGGAGCAGTCCAAGAAAGAGCAAGGAGAGCACAAGGTGCCAAAGCCTGCTTCATGGATACCCATTGTTTAGTAGAATTGTCGAATCAGTACCTCGGTAGACATAGAGCTGGAGGAAGAGTCTGCAGAAGCCTAGCATTGTACCTACCATTCACTCATCACAGGTGCAGTGCTTTGCACTATACAAAAAATTAATCAATGCCCATTTTTTTCCCTATAAATACACTTTTTAAAAAAATAAAAAAGGAACACTTTTTATTCATAGTCTAGCATCAAGTCAATGAAACTCCTGGGATAATAATCTGGTCAGTAAAATAGTAGCAGAGGGGGTTGTTAATCAGTTTCAACTGCTAACCGCCAAAGCTAATGGCCACTACTCAGTCCTCTTACTCCTCGACCTTCGACACAGTTGACCACCCCCTCCTCCTTAATAAACTACACTCCCTTGGCATCAGAGACTCCGCTCTCTCCTGGCTCTCCTCCTATCTATCCCAACGCTCCTTCAGCGTTACCTATAACGCTGCCACCTCCCCCTCTATCCCCCTCTCTGTTGGGGTCCCCAAAGGCTCTGTCCTCGGGCCCCTTCTCTTCTCCATCTACACCTCCTCCCTCGGCAAACTGATACACTCCCATGGCTTCAACTACCACCTCTACACCGATGACATGCAAATTTACCTCTCCACCCCTCAACTCACCCTTCAGTCTCCGCCCGTATCACCCACCTACTGAACGACTTATCAGACTGAATGTCGCTCTATTTTCTCAAATTGAACCTTTCCAAAACTGAGCTCCTAATTTTCCCCCCAGCCCGTGCCCCCTCACCCTCTCCATCACAACCAACAATGCCACCATCAGTCCCACCCCACAAGCCAAAGTCCTAGGTGTCACTCTAGACTCAAACCTGTCCTTCCAACCCCACGTCCAATCATTGGCAAACTCATGCAGGCTCCACCTCCGCAACATCTCCAAAATATGTTTGTTCCTAACCCCAGACACTACTAAACTACTCGTCCACTCCCTCATTATCTCATGTCCGGACTACTGCAACTCCCTTCTCACCGGCCTACCTCACCGCAGACTATCCCCGCTTCAGTCTATCCTGAACTCAGCGGCCAGACTCATCCACCTTAGCAACCGCTCCGCTTCTGCCACCCCCTCTGTCATTTCCTCCACTGGCTCCCCATTGCCCAACGCATTAAATTCAAACTACTAACACAGACATACAAAGCCATTCATAATGCTGCCCCAAACTACCTCACCGACCTGATACTCAAATACCACCCTACCCATAATCTTCGCTCCTCACAAGACCTCCTACTTTCTAGCTCCCTGGTCTCCACCTCCCACGCCCAACTACAGGACTTCTCCAGGACTTCCCCCATCCTCTGGAACTCACTACCCCAATCCATCAGACTGTCATCTACCCTCCTCACCTTTAGGCGCACCCTGAAAACCCATCTCTTCAGGGAAGCCTACCCCACCCTCACCTAACAGCCGATCTCCTCCACTCCTCCCACCACTCCATCCCCACAGCCACTTCCTCCTGTACCACTATCCCCTCCCTCCTAGATTTTAAGGTCGAAAGAGCAGGGCCCTCGAACCCCTCATGTTCTGTTTTGTTACTGTATTGTCTCATGTACTGTCCCCCACTATAATGTACAGTGCTGAGCAAACCTTTTAGCATTATATAAATACTGTATAATAATAATAACTGCTTTGATGTTAATGAAATGAACAACAGGTACACTAGATGGGCAACAATGAGCCAACCCCCAAAACAGGAATGGTTTTACATGTGGAAGCCACTGACATTTTTTTCCCTAGACATTATTTCTGACTATTTTTCACTAGTTTTGCATTTGGCTAGGGTCAGTGTCACTATTGGTAGCATGAGACCATACCTGGACCCTACAGAGGTTGCACAGGCAGTCCAGACAATGGCACCCTGACTGCCATTAGGTATGGGGATGAAGTTCTTGGACCCATTGTGAGACCCTACGCTGGTGCAGTGAGTTCTGGGTTCCTCCTGGTGCACGACAATGCCCGGCCTCATATGGGGAGAGTATGCAGGCAGTTCTGGAGGATGAAGGAATTGATACCATTGAATGGCCCCCACCCTCGCCTGACCTAAATCCAATAGAACACTTCTGGGATATCATGTTTCGGTCCATCCAATGCCACCAGGTTGCACCTCAGACTATCCAGGAGCTCAGTGATGCCCTGGTCCAGATCTGGGAGGAAATCCCCCAGGACACCATCTGTGGTCTCATTAAGAGCCTCCCCCGACATTGTCAGGCATGCATACAAGCATGTGGGGGCCATACAAATTACTGAGGACCATTCTGAGTTGCTGCCATGAAATTTCAGCAGAATGGACTTGCCTGCTGCATCATTTTTTTTTACTTAGATTTTTGGGTGTTTTTGAATTCAGTCCTCTGTAGGTCGATCATTTTCATTTCCATCAAACGGTGGGGCGTCCTTACGTTCCTAACACATTACCCCGTCCATATCAGTATAGAGATCCAGCAGGAGAGTTTTCACCATTTGAGATCTGATGGGTTTTCAAAGTGTTTCTTTAATTTTGTTTAGCAGTGTATATATTGTGTCTATTGTTTTTCTGTAAAAGGTGGTCCTAGTCTTAAGGAGTGACAAGGGTCCTCAGAAATCAGTAGGTACACAGCTATATTGTGAAGTATGCTCTGTCCTTTAAGGCAGTATGCAGCCCTTCCATCACAAAGTTCCTTCTTCTTCTAGGTACATCTATTCAATATGTTGGAAGTAATTGTTGGATTGCTCCTCCTCCTGATATTCGTGTGAGTATTGACATTCTAAGTCTGATTTTCTCTGCAACTAATCCTATTAGAGGCAATGCTATAGTGTGACAAAATAAATAGTGGTGTGAACCTCCTGCACTACTAGCAGTGCACCGAAATAAAAATTCTATTGCTGAAACCAAAAATTCTGAATGTACTTTACCCTTTATGTCTGGAGGAAAATAAATGTAATCTCCAAATACGGAAAGGTTTCTTCCCAGTAAGAGCTGTGAAAACGTGAAATAGATTCCCTCAAGAGTTGGTTCTGGCCAGCTCAGTGGATTTCTTTGAAAAAGTCCTGGATTTTTTCTTGGATACGCAATATATAACTGGATATAACATTTATAGGTAAAGTTGATCCAGGGAATATCCGATTGCCTGTTGGGGGATCAGGAAGGATTTTTTTCCCCTGCAGGAGCAAATTGGATCATGCTTTTCTGTTGTTGTTTTTTTTTTTTGCCTTCCTCTGGATCAACTGTGGGTGTAGGATTATAACTTGTATTGAAGTCTATGGGACGCGACTTTGATTAAAGTCTATAGACCGCAATTTTGCATAAAAGTCTATGGGATGCAATTTTATCTTTAAGTCTTTGGGAATCGGCTTTGCATTAAAGTCTATGGGACATGACTTTGCATTAAAGTCACTATGGGGTATTTTTGCATTGAAGTCACTAGGGAGCATTTTTGCATTGAAGACTATGAGACACAGCATTCCATTATCGGCACTTTTTTTTATCGGTAAAATGTCGATAATCCTATTTTTGGGCAATAATTTTTGGTGACCAGTATATTGGTGCATCCCTATGCATTACCAATATGTGAAAATCAGCTTAATGCTTTTAACATAAAGTACTTACAACAATGTATGATGATATAGTAACTTCCAGCTGCTGCTAAAACACCAATCTGTGTTCCCACAATTACAGTAAATGTAAATCATAAAAAAGTGTATCATATAGAATCCAGATTTGAAAAAAACTTCACCTAAGCATTTGAAACTCCAATAATGAAACCAAACGAAACAAAGTTCATAATTCAGTCCTTTCAAAATATTTCTTCAAATATATGATCTGTAATTCATCCGTGTGTATGTTATATCCCACACCATTGTGCATCACACAAATAGTATCTGTGTTCAGAACACCACGTGCTCCCTCCAGGCTCCCAGAACTCTCACCTCCAGTTAAAATAAGCCAGCATGTGTGATCAAATCCTGCACCACTTTCAGCCTCCATCCTTAGGGTTCTCCCTTGGAATACCAATTCACATCTCCAAGAAATGTATAAAGTGCTGTGCCTTTAAGATGTTATAAATATTCATGCGGCCATGATTAGGGCTCTCAACAAAACTAGCACAGAGGGCTCCCATAGTGTAGTAATACCATAAAGCCAAATTCATGAAAGAATTGCAGTTACACAATTTATTGTATAAAAAAACATCATAAAACCATGTATGGAAGTTAGGTTCCTTGTACGTCACTTGTGGTCTGTGCTGTCACCATTTATGCCCTACGCGGCAGGTGAACACTGCATCTATAAATACACCATTAGATTTTAATGGGATAGTGGCCATTTTGTTGAAGCCCATGTATTTCCATGGCTCGTTGGACATTTTCCCTGTGTTATCAGTATTGGCTATGTTGACAAAGAGTTTATGTAGGCCATGTTACCTTTTTAATATCTGTCTGTCATAATAATGACATATAACAGCCATATTTAATGGGATGAAAACAAGAAGGTCACGATGCTAGAACAATAAACTGCTACCTGCCTATATTCTAAACGGAGACTAGTGCAGGGAAAAATGTACCAGCTGCTAAATATATTGATACATAGGTATTACAAAACTGGAACACAATAGAATGAACCATGAAAACTAACTCCTATGCTCTACCCATATAAAAAAATATACATAAATATTATATTGTATATAAAAAATGCATAATACATAAAATATCATATAAAAACTTTAAAACGTTTAAAATCAAAACATATACCCAAAAATATATATGAATAAAATGTACAAATCAATCATGCTAAATGTGTACATGAATATTTATTATTACTATAATAAATGTAATTAAAATCATAGTAAATGTAAACGTGGAACGATAACCTGATGTAAATGGGTGTATATGAGCCTGTATGCTAACAATCTAATTTAATAACTTATGAAGCAGTTGAGATGAAATTCTGCATTCAGTCCATGTGGAACAAGAGTATTGAAGGTGAAGATCCATTTTGATTCTTGCTGGCTAAGCATTCTGATCTTATGACTTCCTTGCTGGTTTTTCTTAACTCTCAATCTCCCAAAACTGGGAGATGGATCCTTACTGTGAAATCTGGTAAAGTGTTTGGATAGGTTATGTCTGTTGTATCCTTTTATAATTATCTGAATATGTTCTTTGATTCTGACTTTCAAGGGTCTTTTGGTTCTGTCCACATATTGGTAAACCACATGCACATCCCAGAATATAAACCACTTCTTCAGTATGTAATTGATTGTTAACTGATATTATAATGTTAATATAAAAATGATATACAGGCAGCACCAGTAAACATAAAACTTTAAATATCATGCCAAATCAATGCTGCACCAATGGTACCTCAATTTTGCATATGAACTATAAAAGGCAATTTCTTGCATGTGCCCTGCATTAAAAAAAAAAGCTGCAGGCATGGTTTTGGTTTGCTGGCAGCCCATTTAAAATTGACGCATATTGAAGCATGTATGGCTTTTGACCTCCTTCACACGGTTTGTGTCTAACTGTAGGTCCATGGGTGGCACAGGTGTTTCATGCACAGGGGCGGACTGACAACTCATGGGGCCCCCGGGCAATAGGGGATCATGGGGCCCCTGTGTCCTTGCCCAAACTCAAAAAAAGCCTATGAAAAAGGTACCAGGGGCATCTCATGGGGCCCACTACTGACCCCGAGCCCTCAGGCAGTGCCCGAGTTTCCAAATGGTCAGTCCGCCCCTGTTCACGCATACTCATACAGGCAGTCCCATTGATGTCAATTGGGCTGCAGTGGCTCCAGAATCTGTTTGGGGCCTTGCACCCACACATATGTCACATTGGGAGCAGTGGCTGTGTCTATGCATCCACTGCATCTCAAATGATAGCAACTTGACTGCCTGACCAGGGATACAAGGAACGTGGTCCTCCATGGGCCCATGGTTACTTATGCCTCATGTGAATGAGACCTAATTCAACACAACAACACAACCAGGCTGATGACACCATTTTCTCTGTTACGGTTTTAGACTGTAGAAGGAATACAGTGGTGTCCTTATTCCACTCCAAGGCTGTTCACTGGAAAGTGTGTCAGGAATGGACTCAGCACTGGTGGTGGGACTCGCCTGCCGTGTGGGCTGCAGTACCAGAGCTGACCAGCGGGTGCTCTCAGCACTGGTGGTGGGACTCACCTGCCGTGTGGGCTGCAGTACCAGAGCTGACCAGCGGGTGCTCTTAGCAGCCAGAAGCTCACAATCAGCCAAACCTGGGGCTGATTGCAGAAAGGTGTATATAAGGCATGACCAGGCCTGTGCTCTGGGCCTTGGTGTATGTTTTCCCATGAGCCTCTGTACCTGGTATCTTGTGTTCCTGCTTTGTTGCTGACCCGGCTTGATTCTGACCTCTGCTGACCGTCTCCTGCTGAACCCCTGGCTTGCCTGACCATCCTTCTGCCTGATCCCCTGTACCGCGCTGCCCGTGAGTTACTGAACCCGGCTTGTGACCTTGACCATTCTCTGCCTGCTCCTTTGATACCTTGCTCCCGCATGTTGCTGACTTGGCCCGTCTGACCACGCTAACTACTCTGCCATCCATCCATCCTGCACGGATCCAGCCGTACCTGCACATACCTCTGGCGGATCCCTCTACCACTAGCAGGTGTACTCAGGGGCCGCGACCTGGTTCCGGTCTGCTCCAAGTCCATCCCCACCATCAGGGGCCCTGGTGAATAGCAGACTGGGACTTAGACTCCGCGCCCTGGGGAATCCTGTCCTGGGGACCACTAGAGGTACCACCAAACGGTCATTACAGAACCCTACGGCCGGCCTGACCGTTCCACCTCTCCAGCCCTGACTACGCCTGTGTTCCTGCACCTCCTAAGATTAGTGGAAGGTTGGTTTGCTCACTGTGCGTTTATATATATATATATATATATATATATATATATATATATATATATATATATCTGGGTGGCTAATAATAAACTGTATTATACTGTACCTGAAACCTGCGTTAACCTGTGTCAGTCCACGCCTTTCTGGTCATTCCTAGATAACTGACAAAGTGTTATCTCCACAAGGGAATCCTGCCACTGCTGTGGTTGATCCCTTGAACAAATGGCTGCTGCGGTGAGTCACAGTTGTGATAGGCACCTGGAGTTTTCATTTTCATCTTTGGCAGATGTGCAGAAGCCACTTTGGTTAAAGTGCTGGACTGTGGAATGCATGTCTAAGAAATGTCTGACCTGCATGGCTTTTGAGGGACATTGTGTCTTCTAAATTAACTCTGGATGCCATTATCAAGTGCCCTACTGGTGGCAAGAGTACCTTCTTCCTCAGAGGAAGAACAGATTGAACAATTTCCTTCCTTCCTTCCTTCCTTTCCATTGTCTGCATATGGTTTGGGCTGTGAGTGTCTATCTCTCCGCCGTTGTTTCTTGCAGAAATAATGATTCTCTTGTCATCCTGGATTATCCCCATAAGACTGGTTTCTCATTCCACTTTCTTTTGTTGGCTCAGACAGATCATCATCATCATAAGGTCAAGTTCCTGTCAAGGCACTCTCTACTGTGTACCTGATTTGCAAGGCTGCCACTTAATCTTCTGTTGACGCGTTCTTTAAATTCTACCAGGTGGATTTGGCTGCCTCATCTGAAGTCAGTTCATGGCATAGGATCCTTCAGAAGGATCTCTGAACCTCTCAATCTGTTGATTTTTATGGGGCCTTTTAGCTTTTGTTTTCTTTAATTTCCCACCCCTCAGTTGGACTGCATTTCATTGTAGCAAAGATGAAAGACTTCCCGTGTCCCTCAATGGACAAGAAAGGATTTTTGCACAGATCCCACTCCCCTGCGTTAATGATTGCGCTCTCTGAGCTGCTTTGATACACTGAGGCACAGCGGGTAAAAAGGGTTATCTTGGGCTAGCCTACAGTTTTTTGTTTGCCAGTGTCCAATCCTCCTACGTGGCAGTATATCCTAAAATTGAAAGACTTCCTGTGTCCCTCAGTATAATCCAAGAAAATTATTTTATGGCAAATACAAAATTACCATTTTTTTCCTAAATACCTAGGTAGGTACCTTCCCTTTTTGCACATACTTTTATCAGGTGATTTTTACAGAGGCAGGAGGTCTGGACATTAAGATCTCATTTACACTTGCTTCAACTTTAACACACATCAAAGCACCTACTGCTTCAACATGCTTTGTTTGATTTTTTCATGCTTCTGATATGCTTTACTGAAGCTTGGCAAATGCCTTGCGTGTTGATTTTCTACTTGTTCCAAAGGGGCCCAGTAGAACCTTGACTCAGTAGTGCCACAACTCAGCAGACCCCCAGCTCATTAGTACTCCCATTCAGCAGATCCCCAGCTTATTAGTACCCTAGTACAGCAGATTTCCTGTTCAGCTTTGATGATGCCCCACTCAGTATTACCCCTAGCTTTGATGTTTCCCCGCTCAACAGTAACTCCCAGACCTGCGGATCCCCTGCTTAGTAGTAACCCCCAACTCTGTTGATACCTTTTGGCTCCCTGGACTCTCACCATATTAGTCCAATCTCTAACCCTGGATGTTGATTCCCATTGTTACTGAAGAAGCAGCTCTATACCGCGAAACATGTAGAAATACATCAACCGTGAAAAGCCTTCTCATGCATCATTGCTGCATTTATTCTATGGCATCTGCTGATATATCAAGTAAAATGTTTGTGATAAATCATTTATGAATATCTAACGCATGGATATGGCTTTACAGTTCATATGGGAATCCATGTAAACATTATTGACTTCATGTTGTTTTTAATAGAAAATATCTGGGGGCGTGTCCAAGATGGTGACTGGAGCAGTTCCATAATCCGGAGCTCCGTCACCTCTCCACCTAATCTGCTGCCATCCTGGCGGCAGCGGATTGAGAGAGCTCGCCGGAGGTCCTGCCGTCCCTGCTGGTACTCAGCAGAGGGGTGCCGACTGGCTTTGGCTCCTCTCCACAGCAGCGGACCATCACGGCCTGTTGTGGCCTAGTGAGGCCTCGTTTGGCGCCGGGCTCGCGCCCATCCAGGGGACACGTGAGGGCGGTCTGTGGTGGGGGAGGGTGTTTGACGGCCATCGGGCCGCCCCACCTGGACCATCGGGCCCCCCGCCCGGACCCAGGGGACTGCATCCTGCAATTAAGGCCTCGAGGGTCCTCCCTTTAAAGGGAGCTATAAACCAACCCCTGCTGGGCCTTAAGGCCCATTGAGGCAGACGGACAGCCACTTGGGGGATATAAACGTGCTCCCTGCACCCCCCCCTGAAGAGCTCTGGAGCCAGCACCCTAGGGAGTTTATATTTATATTTTTAAAACCCCGGTACCTGTCGGCCTCCCCACACAGTCTGAGGCCTACATTTGGACCCCAGGCCTTTATTGCGACCATATACTTCAAGTTTATAATTGCTGGGGGGCGTGAATTGAGCCCGGAGAAGATGACAGCTTAGTTCCAGGAGCCCTGACACACGGAGGTGGGAACACGTGACCACAGCAGGGAGAGACACCGCTGACATAGGGAAACCGGATAGGAGACCCGCCGCCCTGTAAGCCGTGTACCAGGGTGGGCTCCCCAGGATACAGTGAAGTCACGAACGAGGAAAGCAACCCCAACACCAGCTTTTGCCACAACAGAATTTTACTTAGATGTGGCAAATAAACACAACCACAAATGCTGGAAACATACAATAAATGTACATACACCCAGCCCAAAGGCTGAGACCGTTGTGCTGCACAGCACGGCGCCTTCTGATGGATGAAGGTAGAAAGTGAAGTAATTTACCTACTGGGGGCACAACTAAGCTGCCACACCTTACCCATTATTACCCTAAAAGAGCAGGAATCAGTGTATGGGTGTACGGTATGGGCTAGCCTGAGGTGCAGCACAACAGCTTACAATCTTACACAAATCTACAGTATTCCCCCTCCCATAACTGGTCCTGTAGCACATGCCTGAGTATTCCTTCTGAGAAAAACGCCAGTCTGGCTTGAGTTTGTTTGATTTTATCAGCTCTCCAATGTGAAATGTCACTTTAAGCTGTGGAGTCCTTCCAATAATCAGTAACAACACTTGTGGCCTGACACAAACAGAGACCCTAACTAACTAACTATAGGCCTGTCTCAGTCTCTGGAGGGGCCAACACTGAAATGAGGTGCGTGCACCATCTTACCGACCCAGGTCTGCCTTGCATACGCTGGTGACTCTGAACAGAACAAATGTCTCTCCAACATGCATGCAATCTCATCAGCCTTCCTGGCAGAAATCTTCCTTTCTCTGAACAGGATCAGCGTCTTGAACACCATCAGCTTCACTTAGCTGCAGTTCTCACACCTGGATGCCAACGCATTCTCTGCTCACATGGCTCTTTTCCTTCACCATCATCAAAACATGGCTGCAGTCTCTCTTCCTGTTCACTGAGCTTCCAAGTAAACCCCACCCCTTCACGAATATAGAAATATCTATGCAGTCTGAGGCTGTGTTAGAAAAACAGTGACATCTTGTGGCTAAATCGCAGAATGTCAATCAAAACATTTCAAAACATTTAATGCACAATGAGAGCTGTTTCCCCATCTCACATGCCACCCCACTAGAGGTTGTCATCCTCGGCAACCCTCCCCATACAAACTCATTCTGGGCATAACGCTGTGGGGGCACACCAGCATTGGGCCTTGTTGACCTTCGCAGAGTGACAGGCTCAGAAACACTGGGGACATCAGGCACATTTAATGGGAGAGAAGCTGCTGACCGCTCAACACTTTCCCTCGGTGGCAAACTTGTAATGGTTGGAGCCTCTGTGGGTACCGGGGCAGGGACAACCCACCATTCCTCCCCCTCCTCTAAGGGGATTTCCTCAGTACTCTGAGCAGGAGGAGCCATTCCCTCCACGCACACTGGTTCATCAAAATTACAATGCCTCAACATGTTATGGTGCAAGTTTTGTGAGGGCCCCCCAGTCCCTATTGGCTCTACCTCATAGACCGGGGTGGCAGGGTCTACCCTCCTCTTCACCGTGTATGGGACCGCCTCCCACCGCCGATCCAACTTTCCAGACGGCCGCTTGGCTTTGACTATCACTCAATCACCTGGGGCATACCCGTCCTTCCCCACATGGATTGGGGTATACCACTTGTCTAAGGCGCTCCCCCACAACCTTGTGGATCACTCTCAGCCGGCGGCAGTGCTCTTGCGCCCATGCGGTAGTATTTCTCGGTGGTGGCTCCATCGGATCGGGCATGTGGAGATCTTCAATCTCCTGTCCGGCTCTCCCAAACATGAGTATATGTGAGGAGTATCCGGTGGTACTGTGTACCCTGTTATTATAGGCCCACATCAGTTCAGGTAGGTATTCGGGCCACCAAGCTTTTTGGCGGTCCTCCAGAGTCCACAGCATCTGGAGCAAGGTGCGGTTGAACCGCTCGCACACCCCGTTTCCCTGGGGGTGATACAGGGTGGTGCAGGAACGTTCAGTCCCATACAGTTGGTACAACTCATTCATTAGAGTACCCTGAAAACATGCCCCCTTGTCCAAATGTATTCTCTGTGGACACCCGAACACCTGTATAAAGTGTATGCAGACCGCTTCAGCGGCCGACTCTGCCATCTGGTCTCTGGTGGGTACAGTCACCGCATACTTTGTGAAAGGATCTGTTGTGACTAGACAGTACGAGTGTCCCGAGGTAGAATACCCAATCTGTACATAGTCGATCATAAGGAGCTCTAGGGGTGCTGATGTCCGGATGGCCTGGACAGGAGCCCGCTGTTCAGTACTCTTACTCAGCCCGCAGGGCCGACAGTTAAGACATGCCTCGGCCACCATGTCTGCTAAATCTGAACAGTACACGAGCCGTTGAAGCCACTTAAACATTTTATCGCTCCCAAAATGGGCACCCCTCTCATGGGCTTCCCGGGCAGCCTCCGGACCCAATGACATGGGGATGACAATCTGTCGCCGGTACTGCAACTCTGTAATGATGCTCGCTGTTTTCTCTGTGCAAATGATAGAAATGCGCAATAACTAGAAGCGTATTGGTAATACGCATGAATGTAAATATCCTGAAGATTCCCCTCTCTTTCTGGTCAAAACATGGATAGAAACTGGAGAAATGTGGGGATGAAGCGCCCTCGTGTGGTAAGGATGAGGTCCCACAGGCCAGAAGTATCCTTGTAGGGATGTGTGGAGTAGAAGGTTCCCCCTCTCTGGAGCTGGTAAAAGGGTCACTCTGGGGCTGCAAAGATTGAGAAGCTCCTCACAGGAGACACAGGGAGAAACTCATAGTGTAGTATGCAAAGTTGCTTTATTAATTCAAAGATGTGTGGGTAAAATCACAATGGTGCCAGGTACAAATGAATGACTGACCACTCCAAGAACAAAGATGGCCGCCGGGCCTCCACGTGGCACCGGCGGCGTGGTGTCAACGACGCTCTGCTCTACCTCAGAAGTGCGTGCGCACGAAACGCGTCAGGTGGAGCCCAATGTCATTAACTCAATCAATAGTGTTAGTGGGAGGAATAGTGCCCCCTCATTGGTATCAGTGGGAGGAATAGTGCCCCATCATTGGTATCAGTGGGAGGAATAGTGCCCCATCATTGATATCAGTGGGAGGAATAGTGCCCCATCATTGATATCAGTGGGAGGAATAGTGCCCCATCATTGGTATCAGTGGGAGGAATCGTGCCCCGTCATTGGTATCAGTGGGAGGAATAGTGCCCCGTCATTGGTATCAGTGGGAGGAATAGTGCCCCGTCATTGGTATCAGTGGGAGGAATAGTGCCCCGTCATTGGTATCAGTGGGAGGAATAGTGCCCCGTCATTGGTATCAGTGGGAGGAATAGTGCCCCGTCATTGGTATCAGTGGGAGGAATAGTGCCCCGTCATTGGTATCAGTGGGAGGAATAGTGCCCCGTCATTGGTGTCAGTGGGAGGAATAGTGCCCCATCATTGGTGTCAGTGGGAGGAATAGTGCCCCATCATTGGTGTCAGTGGGAGGAATAGTGCCCCATCATTGGTGTCAGTGGGAGGAATAGTGCCCCATCATTGGTGTCAGTGGGAGGAATAGTGCCCCATCATTGGTGTCAGTGGGGGGAATAGTGCCCCATCATTGGTGTCAGTGGGAGGAATAGTGCCCCATCATTGGTGTCAGTGTGTGAGGAATAGCGCTCCATCGTTGCTGTCAGTGGGAGGAAAAGTGCCCCATCATTGGTGTCAGTGGGAGGAATAGTGCCCCATCATTGGTGTCAGTGGGAGGAATAGTGCCTCATCTTTGGTGTCAGTGGAAAGAATAGTGCCCAATCATTAGTGTCAGTGGGAGGAATAGTGCTCAATTATTAGTGTCAGTGGGGGGGGGGGGATAGTGCCCCATCATTGGTGTCCGTGGGGGGAGAATAGTGCCCCATCACTGGTGTCAGTGGGAGGAATAGTGCCCATCATTGGCATCAGTGGGAGGAATCGTGCCCCATCATTGGTGTCAGTGGGAGGAATAGTGTCCCATCATTGGTGTCAGTGGGAGGAATAGTGTCCCATCATTGGTGTCAGTGGGAGGAATAGTGTCCCATCATTGGTGTCAGTAGGGGGAGGAATAGTGCCCCATCGTTGGTGTCAGTGGGGGGAGGAATAGTGCCCCATCGTTGGTGTCAGTGGGGGGAGGAATAGTGCCCCATCGTTGGTGTCAGTAGGGGGAGGAATAGTGCTCCATCGTTGGTGTCAGTAGGGGGAGGAATAGTGCCCCATCGTTGGTGTCAGTAGGGGGAGGAATAGTGCTCCATCGTTGGTGTCAGTGGGGGGAGGAATAGTGACCCATCATTGGTGTCAGTGGGGGGAGGAATAGTGCCCCATCGTTGGTGTCAGTGGGAGGAATAATGCCCCATCATTTGTATCAGCAACACCAATGATGGGGCACTATTCCTCCCACTGACACCAATGACACTTGCTGACCCCTGTTCCAGCATGGTGCTGCTGCAGCCAGCATACCTGGTTGCAGCAGCACCATCTGCATGGTACACTTACCAGCACAGTCAACTGTCCTCCTTCCTTCACTCCGGCCTCTCCCTCACTCGATGTTCGCGGGGCTGCTCAGCTCCGCCTCCTCGCCAGTGATTGGCCGCTTTCCTGAGCTACAATTCTGGCGCCCAATCACCAGTGAGGAGGTGGAGCGAGCGGCAGCGCAAACATCGAGTGAGGGAGCAGCCAAAGTGAATGAAGGACTGGATCTTCGTGGGACTGGGACCGGAGCCAGGTAAGATACAGCAGCCCCCTGCCCACCCCTGTACTTAGTGTCCCTTTAATTGGAAGGGGGGGGGCGGTGGCACCGCACCCCTAAAAAGTGCCGCCCTAGGCAAACGCCTTGTTTGCCTCGCAAATCCCGGTGTAATAGATGTCCAGAAAGTCCTCAAATCTGTGTCCATTTAAGGCATGTTTTATGTTTGGAAACAGCCAAAAGTCGCAGGGTGCTTAGTCAGGGGAATAAGGTGGTCGGTCAAGTTTCAGTATGGGTTTCTGGGCCGGGAACATGCATCATGTGCAGGAGCATTGTCGTGGTGGGGAATCCACTTGTCAGGCCAGAGTTCCAGTCTTTTCATAGTTAGTCTGGCTGAAATAAGACAAAAGACCATCCAGTTCAACCATTACAAAAATATAGATTCCTGTAGCCTTTTTCATTTTCTACATTTGCATCCATCCTTTGCTTTTTTGGTTGCCCACTTCTTGCGTCATCATATACATCTTCCCACCCCTCCTTATACCACCTATGTCATTCAATAACACTTGATTTCTTCATAGAATGTTCTCCATAAGCCTGCTGTAACAGAGCTGAAGATTCACTCACACTTTTGCCCATATTCACATAAAATGTGATGTAAATCCTGTGCTCCAGATTCCTGTCACTCCTTTTCCACCAACAGGGCAACGCACACACGTGTTATTTCTTCTACTACTCTGTAAAGACTGAGCCCACTGGTGTGTGACCCGGGAGAGAACAAGTTAGAACATGACTGAGTGTGAATGGATGTGCGACTCACCACCGTAGTGCTACACATTCCGGGAATTCACTTGTCACACCTCGTACATACATGCACACAAATACTAAAACCAATTTAAACAGGAACCTATTAACCAACCCGTATGTCTTTGGGGTGGAGGAGGAAACCCACACAAGTGCAAGCAGAAAATGCAAACTCCATGCAGAGTGTGCGCTGACTGGGATTTGAATTGAGGACCCCAGTGCTGCAAGACAGATGTGCTGACCACTTTATATAGAATATGTATTATATTAAAAGATTATAAATGCTTTCATAAATTCTATTTACAGGTTGGTGAGATGCCTGGTCAACATGAGAAAGAAGAGGGCCACCCTCGTTCACTTATGTGATAGGAAGAAACATCAGGCAAAACTGTTAAACTTATGTATAAAACACTTAAAAAATCAAGTCAAGAAATTTAGAAGCGATGGGGAGGAGGCACGGGTGGTGGCCCAATACTACTTGTATGAAAATGACAAGCAGAAGAAGGTATGAGGCACCAACATACATGAAACGTAACTTTGTCTAGGCTTTTATTGTCTTTGCCCCCAGTGAGAAGATCCCCGCACTCCCTGTTAGGAAAGCCCCTTTTTAGTAAAATAGGGAAGGGTTAGAACCTCTGTCAGGCCATTATTACTGCATGTATCTTCCTGTCCTAGTGACAACTCTTCTCATTCCTTTTCCTTCTGTCAGTCACTGACAGATTGCACCAGTAGGTGGTACACCAAGTGAATTGGTTCTGTCCTAGGAGGAGGGATGGACCCCTTGGAACTTTAATTTCAGAGTTCCGTTTGTTATATCTGACCTCTAGCGTTCCCTTCTGTCTTGCACAGTTGTGCCGGCTCCTCTCCTGGACTAAAATGGCTTCCTGTGATCTTCTCACATGGTGCATTACGGCTGCATTCACACCTAGGCGGTTTGAATTGCGGGCAGAATTACTTTGCCATTTTAGCAGAGCGTTTTGAAATCGTGGGCAGAATCGCGGTAATTCTGTCTACGATTCAAACCGCCTAGGTGTGAGTGCAGGTTGTAGCAGGTCAGATAGAGCCCATTTCATTTCCTAGCTGAAGGACACCCAGCATCATCTAGCTCATTCTTCCCCAGCCTGACTGTGCACGTCCCACCCCTTTCATCACTCCTCCAATCTGACACCCACCCATCAAAGTATTGTGGTATTTACATAACTCCTGCCAGAGGCGGGGTGCTGTGATGTTTCCAGCAAGCACCTTGCCAGCCCCCCTACTAGCCATGAGCATCCTGAATTGCATAGAGAAGCACAGAGACTCAGTAGGTCTAATACAAGCTATGCAATAAAAAGTAATTTTATTTAACCACTTCAAGTCCGGACACTTTCCCCCCCTTCCTGTCCAAGCCAATTTTCAGAGCTAGCACACTTTGAATGACAATTGCGCAGTCATGCAACACTGTACCCATATTCATTTTTTAGCATTTTTTTTGAGACAGATAGAACTTTATTTTGATGGTATTTATTCACCACTGGGATTTTTCTTTTTTTTTATGCTATATAAATGAAAAAGTATAAGAATTTTGAAAAAACATGTTTTTCTTATAAAATTTTGCAAATAAATCTTTCTTCATAAATCTTGGCTAAGATTTATTCAGTTATCTTTTTAGTAAAAAAAACAACAAATTAGTTTATAACCAAAAATTATAATTTTTCAAAAATGTTTTTGACATTTTTTTTTTATTTTTTTATATTGTTATTTGTTTTTGGTTTTTTTTACATACTGTCACCCTAGCAGTACAGTGCCACCATGGTGACACTGTACTATTTGTGGGAGGTGATAAAGATTTTTTTTTTTTTTTTTTTTTACACTGATTGCTTTCACACCCATAAAGGCTGTAAAAGCAATCATTTCTCCTTCTCTCTGGCTGCATTCTTGCAGTCATTGAGAAATACTGTGAATAGCCGTGTACCATGTGACCTCGGTGATAGTTCACAGATTTCACAGGTAGTAAGCAATGTCAGAAGTGACATCTTGCTTACTACTCTGCATGTGATCGCTGATTGGCTAATCAGTGATCACATGATCGGGACCTCGCACAGACGGTCGGTGATCCACTGTGTCTGGAGGACACTGCGGGCACTGGATCGCGGTGCTGTGCGCTCCCAGGGCGCGCACACAGTCCAATATGGCGGGTGCCATTTATGAACTGAAACTGGACTGCCACCCTCCAGCTGTTTATATGCAGCGGCCGGACCGCAAGTGGTTAATAAGTAACCTTTCAATGAGGGTGAAAAGGGAACCAGAAAAGGCAAAATATAATTGGATTAAACATCAGCTTTAACAACTTCCAGTCCGGACGCTTTCACCCCCTTCCAGTCCAGGCCAATTTTCAGCTTTCAGCGCTATCACACTTTGAATGACAATTGCGTGGTCATGCAACACTGTACCCAAATGAATTTTTTAGCATTTTTTTTTGAGACAGATAAAACTTTATTTTGATGGTATTTATTCACCGCTGGGATTTATTTTTTTTTGCTATATAAATGAAAAAGTCCAAACATTTTGAAAAAAAGTGTTTTATAAAATTTTGCAAATAAATAATCTTTCTTCATAAATCTTGGCCAAAATGTATTCATCTATCTTTTTAGTAAAAACACAAAAATATTAGTTCATAACCAAAAATTATAATTTTTCAAAAATGTTTTTGACATTTTTATTTTATTTTTTTATATTATTTATGTTTTTTTAACATACCTAGCAGTACAGTGTCACCATAGTGACTTGTGGGGGGTGATGAAGATTTTTTTTTTTTTTACACTGATTGCTTTCACACCCATAAAGGCTGTAAAAGCAATCATTTCTCCTTCTCTCTGGCTGCATTCTTGCAGCCATTGAGAAATACTGTGAGAGCTGTGATTGGTCACAGCTTGTCACATGGTACAAGACTGCTGTGAATAGCCTTGTACCATGTGACCTCTGTGATCATTCACAGATTTCACAGGTAGTAAACAATGTAGTAAACAATGATGTCAGAAGTGACATCTTGCTTACTACTATTCATGTGATCACTGATTGGCCAATCAGTGATCACATGATGAAGACCTCACACAGAGGTCCCATACAGTGATCAGGGTTCTGCTGTGTCCGGCTAACACCAGCAGTTTCCTTTGGTGGTATTTAATCGTCACTGAGTTTTTTAAATTGTATAAACTAAAAAATACCGAAATTAAAAAAACCCCAATATATTCTGTTATAAACCATATCCAATAAAAAAGAAAATCTAATTTCTTCTTAAATGTAGGCCAAAATGTGTTCTGCTACATGTCTTTGATAAAAGAAATCCCAAGAAGTGTATATTGGTTTGTGTGAAAGTAAGTTGTAGTGTCAATAAACTATGGTGCATATCTGAAAATTGATCAATTCTGATGTGCTGACAGCCAATCTCATTTCCTGAAGCCCTTAAAATGCCAGGAAAATACAAATATTCCCCAAATGACTCTTCAGAAAGCAGACAGTCCAAAGTATTTAGTAAGAGGTAAATGTTTTGAAGTTGTAATTTTTGTCAAAGTTTTTTGGAAAATCAAGAAATACATTTCTTTTTTTTTTTTTTTTTTTTTTTCCATACAGCCCTATCCAAAAGTTTTGAGAATGACACAAATATTAATTTTCACAAAGTCTGCTGCTTCAGTTTTTAGATCTTTTTGTCAGATGTTACTCTAGTACACTGAAGTATAATTACAAGCATTTTAGAAGTGTCAAAGGCTTTTATTGACAATGACATTAGGTTTCTGCAAAGAGTCAATATTTTGCAGTGTTGGCCCTTCTTTTGCAAGACGTCTGCACTTCCCCCGGCATGCTGTCAGTCAGCTTCTAGGCCACATCCTGACTGATGGCAGCCCATTCTTGCAGAATCAATGCTTGGAGTTTGTCAGAATTTGTGGGGTTTTTTTTTTTTTTTAGTTCATCCGCCTCGAGGATTGATCACAAGTTCTTAATGGGATTAAGGTCTGAGGAGTTTCCGGGTCATCGACCCAAAATGTTGATGTTTTGTTACCCAAGCCACTTATTTATCACTTTTGCCTTATGGCAGGGTGCTCCATCTAGCTGGAAAAGGCATTGTTCCTCACCAAACTGTTCTTGGAGGGTTGGGAGAAGTGATCTTAGGCAAAATTGTGAGTGAGCCCACTCCTTTGGCTGAGAAGTGACCCCACACATGAATGGTCTCAGGATGCTTTACTGTTGGCATGACACAGGACTGATGGTAGCGCTCACCTGTTCCTCTGCGGACAAGGTTTTTCTGGATGCCCCAAACAATCGGAAAGGGGAGTCATCAGAGAAAATGACTTTACCCCAGTCCTGAGCAGTCCAATCCCTGGACCTTTAGCAGAATATCAGTCTGTCCCTGAAGTTTTTCCTGGAGAGAAGTGGCTTCTTTGCTGCCCTTCTTGACACCAGGTCATCCTCCAAATGTCTTCTCACTGTGCATGCCGATGCATCACACCTGCCTGCTGCCATCCCTGAGCAAGCCATGCACTGGTACATAGTTACATAGTTAGTCTGGCTGAAAAAAGACAAAAGTCCATCCAGTTCAACCATTAAAAAAAAAAAAGTTATAATCCTACACCCACAGTTGATCCAGAGGAAGGCAAAAAACCCAGCAAAGCATGATCCATTTTGCTCCTGCAGGGAAAAAAATTCCTTCCTGATCCCCCGAGAGGCAATCAGATATTCCCTGGATCAACTTTACCTATAAATGTTATATCCAGTTATATTCTGTGTATCCGAGAAAGAATCCAGGACTATTTTTTAAAGCAATCCACTGAGCTGGCCACAACCAACTCTTGAGGGAGTCTATTCCACATTTTCACAGCTCTCACTGTGAAGAAACCTTCCCGTGTTTGTAGATTACATTTCTTTTCCTCCAGATGTAAAGAGCGCCCCCTTGTCCTCTGTGATGACCTCAGGGGGAATAACTACACCGAGTTCACTATATGAACCACTGATGTATTTATACATGAAGGTCATATCCCCCCTTATGTATTATACGTGGAGATCATATCCCCCCTTATGTATTATACGTGGAGATCATATCCCCCCTTATGTATTATACGTGGAGATCATATCCCCCCTTATGTATTATACGTGGAGATCATATACCCCCCTTATGTATTATACATGGAGATCATATCCCCCCCTTATGTATTATACATGGAGATCATATACCCCCCTTATGTATTATACATGGTGATCATATCCCCCCTTAATCTCCTCTTCTCAGTAGAGAATAAATTCAGTTCCTCTAATCTTTCCTCATAGCTGATCTCCTCCATGCCTCTTCTCAGTTTGGTTGCCCTTTTCTGTACTTTCTCCAGTTCCCCAATGTTCTTTTTGTGAATTGGTACCCAAAACTGAACTGCATATTCCAGATGAGGTCTTACTAATGATTTGTACCCGGGGGGGGGATGATATCTCTCTCTCTCTCTGGAGTCTATACCTCTCCTAATACAAGAGAGGATTTTGCTCTCTTTATAACCCGCAGCTTGGCATTGCATGCCATTATTAAGCTTGTGATCTACCACAACTCCCAGATTCTTCTCCGCCATTGACCCCCCCCAGTTGTACCCCCCTAGTATGTATGATGCATGCGTATTCTTAGCCCTCAAGTGCAGAATCTTACATTTATCAACATTAAACCTCATTTGTCACATAGTTGCCCAATTAAGGTAGTACCCTGATCCCGCAGCTGAACCAACTTTAGGAGATGGTCCGGGCATTTGCGGGACTTTCTTGGACTTTCATTCTGAATCCTGGTGATTCCTGGGAACACTGCACCAGTAAAAGCCTTGTTGACTCTTAAGCCCTACAAGCTAAGAGTCCATCAAATCTGGTGAGTGTGGATTGTACTGGAAGATCCTCTGGAGCCATTGTTGCCGATTTAAGCACTGCATTGATGTGTGAAGTCACAGAGCATATACCATTTTAAGGCCTCTTTCATTTTATAACATGTGGGTGCAATATGTACTTTGGCTTTAGTTCAATAAAGAAGTGTTACAGTATTACACGGTTAGTGTCCCCCTTGTTTTTGCATCTCTTTTGCCTACTTGAGGATTGTTGGATGGTATTCAGCAGGTATTCCCATTCTGAATCCTGGTGATTCCTGGGAACACTGCACCAGTAAAAGCCTTGTTGTCCCTTAATCCCTACAAGCTAAGAGTCCATCAAATCTGGTGAGTGTGGATTGTACTGGAAGGTGATCACGGAGCACTGTGTTGTGATATCATTTAAGGAACACATTTAGTTTTGGCACCAATTTTTTTTTAATTGCAGCACTTAATCACCGTTTTTTTGGGACAGTGGACTTTCTATCACTTTATAATTAATAGCTTATGTATTTTTGTGCTGTGTTATTGATTATATTTATATATTCATAACCGCTTCATGACATTGTGATTATGTGATCACATAGCCCTCATATGAGCCACTTGCAGCAGCCTAATGCCAGGAGCTGCAATCCGCTGGATCCGGGGCACATCCCGCTCCCAAACCTGTGCAGGCTGGATGATGTACACGTATGTCATACAGCCTGCACATGCCGCCTGCCGGCAGTAAATGTACTGTGGAGATCAACAAGTGGTTACTAAAGGTATTTATATAGTGCAGGCCATTAAAAAAAAAAAAGGGTTTCCGTACTACACATTGTCATCAGTCCTTGATCTACAGGGGCTTACACCCTAATGTCCCTTGTATACATGCGCTCACATACTAGGGCCAGTTTAGACAAGTGAGAGTAAACCTAATAGCATGTTTTGTAACATGGAAGGAACTTGGAGTACCTGGAGCAGACCCACACAGGCACATACAAATTCCATGCAGATTATTGTCTTGGTTGAGATTTTAACCGATGACCCTAGTGCTGCAAGGCATAGGTGCTAACCACTAAGCCACCTTGTGTTTTACATCACATTACTGCAATGGAGAGCGCTTTGTGCATCGTGATGGAGTCATGCTGCATTTCAAGGAAGTCATTGGGGCAAACTGATCACACTAAAGTGGCGGTGTGTACCGGAAGTTCAGAGCTCTCTAGATTTCTGGCAGGGTCAGTGGTATTTTTCTGTACTTGCAGCATCTTTAACCCCTTCGCACTGACCGCATCCTGGCCCTTGTGTGATTGGCTGTCACAGCAGCCACATGATTGGATCTCTCCTGATCAGATGTATGCATCGGGAGCTTACTGATCCCCACCGACCACCAGGCTGGGAGCTCTTAGCTCGGTAAGTCGTTTTAACATGGCTGTATGTATGCAGCCACCAAGCAGCTGCATATACAGTGAGGAACAGAAGTATTTGAACACCCTGCGATTTTGCAAGTTCTCCCACTTAATCATAAAGGGATCTGAAAATCACATTGTAGGTGCATTCCCACTCTGAGAGACAGAATTTAAAAAAAAAATTCTGTAAATCACATTTTATGATTTTTAAAGAATTTATTTGTCTTGCACTGCTGAACAGAAGTATTTGAACACATGAGAAAATCAGTGTTAATATTTAGTACAGAAGCCTTTGTCTGCAATTACAGAGGTCAGACGTTTCCTGTAGTCCCTGACCAGGTTTGCACTGCAACAGGGATTTTGGCCCACTCCTCCACACAGATCTCCTCTAGATCTGTCAGGTTTCGAGGCTGTCGCTGAGCAACACGGAGTTTCAGTTCCCTCCAAAGATGTTCTATTGGATTTATGTCTGGAGACTGGCTAGGCCACTCCAGAACCTTGATATGCTTCTTACAGAGCCACTCCTTGGTTATCCTGGTTGTGTGCTTCGGGTCGTTGTCATGTTGGAAGACCCAGCTACGACCCATCTTCAATGCTGTGACTGAGGGAAGGAGGTTGTTGCTCAAAATCTCACAATAAATGGCCCCATTCATCCTCTCCTTAATACAGTGCAGTCGTCCTGTCCCCTTCGCAGAAAAGCACCCCCAAAGCATGATGTTACCACCCCCATGCTTTACAGTAGGGATGGTGTTCTTGGGATGCAACTCATCCTTTTTCCTCCAAACACGACGAGTGAAGTTTAGACCAAAAAGTTCTACTTTTATCTCATCTGACCACATGACTTTCTCCCATGCCTCCTCTGGATCATCCAGATGGTCATTGGCAAACTTCAGACGGGCCTGGACATGTGATGACTTGAGCAGGGGAACCTTCCGTGCAATGCATGATTTGAAACCATGACGGCGTAGTGTTCTACCGACAGTGACCTTTGAAACTGTGGTCCCAGCTCTCTTCATGTCATTGACCAGCTCCTCCCTTGTAGTTCTGGGCTGATTCCTCACCTTTCTTATCATCAGTGATACCCCACGAGGTGAGATCTTGCATGGAGCCCCAGTCCGAGGGAGACTGACAGTCGTCTTTAGCCTCTTCCATTTTCTAACAATTGCTCCAACAGTTGATCTATTTTCACCAAGCTGCTTGGCAATTGCCCTGTAGCCCTTTCCAGCCTTGTGGAGGTCCACAATTTTGTCTCTGGTGTCTTTTGACAGCTCTTTGGCCTTGCCCATGGTAGTAGTTGGCATCTGACTGACTGTGGGGTGGACAGGTGTCTTTAAAGAGCTCAGACAGGTGCTACTAAATTAGATTAATGAGTGGAGTAGAGGTGGACTTCTTAAAGGCGCAGTAACAGGTCTTTGAGAGCCAGAATTCTTGCTGTTTCTCAGGGGTTCAAATACTTATGTTCAGCAGTGCAAGACAAATAAATTCTTTAAAAATCATACAATGTGATTTCCTGAATTTTTTTTAATTCTGTCTCTCAGAGTGGGAATGCACCACAATGTGAATTTCAGACCCCTCCATGATTTCTAAGTGGGAGAACTTGTAAAATCGCAGGGTGTTCAAATACTTCTGTTCCTCACTGTATGCGTACAACCTGCGCCAAGAATTTAAAGAACTACTTTAGATTGTTTTGTTTTTTTTTTTAAAGTCAGCATCTACAAATAATGTAGCTGCTAACTTTTAAGGCCTCATGCACACAGGGCGTTTGCCCAGCTCCCTTCCTGGCAGCAGCGTTTTGGTGGAAGAAATGCTTAAAGGATAAGTTCATCTTTGGAACCCGTTTTTAGGGTGTAACATGTAACCGCAGCCGTGCCCGCCATCCCCTCCCCTCCCTCTGACAGATTTGAAAATAGCACGGCCATGCGGGGCTCCGCCCACAGGGCTGCGTCACTCGTTCACGGACTTCCGTGAATGAACTACAAGTCCCGACAGCGTTAGCGGCTTTCGGCTTGTAGTTTTCAATGAACTATCATGGTGCTGTGGAGCGTCGTGGTAGTTCATTGAAGCTTCCTGTCAGAATATCTGCTTGGCTGTACATCCCGTATGGCAAGCAGATATTCTGACAGGTCTGAAAGAGACCTTCATGGCATCAGCCATCTACTGATCAATGGTGCAATGCTTTCCACGCTCCTTTGGACAAAACTAATAAATGGGCATTCATTTAATTCATTAGGCAGAATAATAATTTATTCTGACCATTAAGATACATTAAAGCTCAAGTGCTCTCCATACCTCGCATTATTGCACGTTTAGATGCGTTTACATGCATCTAGTGTTTTTCTGCCCAAATGCTGCTGCTCCTGGATACACTGACAGTGTTTTTTCTGCTTCTAAACACCTATAAATGCCTATGTGTGCATGGAGACATAGGCTAACATGCAGGGCATTTAGAGGCAAGAACACCAGACGCTCCTAAAAGCAGCTTTTTTAATGCCCAGTGTGCATGAGGCCTAACAATCAGGAACTTTCCAGTGCCTGGGGTTCAGCGCTGTCTTCCTGCAGCCAGTTCTTCTCTCTCTACTGTGGGTCCCCGGTGCCCCCATCTTTGATAGGAGAGCTGGCTGTGGCTTCCTGAGAAACCAGTCTACTCCCCACTGTGCATGTGCAAACTCGTGCCGCATTTTGAATCATCCTGCAGCCTCCTGGGACATGTGATGTGACCCGGGAGAGATGCGGGCAAAGCACACTATCTTTGCCTAGCCAAAAATTGTGAAGGGGGGTGTGGCAACAAATAAAACGTGGTACCCCCTCATCTAAAAAAACAAACATAACTTGTATACAGTCTGGGGGGAGGGAGCGAACCAGCGGAACATCACTTTTTGAGTGAAGTTCTACTTTAAAGGGATAAAAATGCGCATGTAGTCATGAGCTGTACAATAAAATATAGTACATACATCGAATTTAAACTGACCAATGCCTTTGTATTTAATGTCTCGCAAATAAAAGCTGCAGAGCTTATTGTCTGCAATGTGTTACAGGAAAACCAGGAGATTAAAGATCTTGCAGATGAGGCAGATATGATTGAGTCTGTTAATATGCAAAGGCTTAGTATACAGGAGCAGAGGAACCGAGAGCTTTTGGCACAGCTTGAGGCCACTACACAAAGTAAGTGACACCAGAATATAAACTGCCTGATTGCAGCAATCCTGAGATCATGCCACATGGAAGTGCCGGCTGATCACTGAACCAAAGATCAGATCGGCTTTGTTCAGCTCTGTGATATAGTAACTCAGATGCGATGACCTCATATCACTTCCGGGTTACCCAGATATAAAGAGCGCCATTTGTAAAAATGTAAAGCGTTTGATGATACTGATGTTGGTGTGCTCAAATACTATTAAGGGCAGAGGAGGGATTTTGGGTCTTGGAGACCCCAGATCTCTCCATAAAGAGTACCTGTCACATGTGATTGCTGTCACAACGGATGTTTACATTTCTTCTGAAAGGTGGATGAAAGCACGTTCTTCACTTTATATGAACTGCCTGTTTACTTTAACTGTGTTGGAGTTTATGGAACACACGATTTGGGACTTTTGCACTTGTATATGATGTGGATTTGTTTTATAATTATTTGCAGTCAATTTATTTGAGGTATAATATTTTTCTGAACATTTTTGGTCATATTATTATTAATGTTATACAGTATTTATATAGCGTCAAAGGGTTTACTCAGCGCTATACAATAGCAAGGGGGACAGGACATGAGACAAGACAGAAACAGTACAATACACGAGGGGTTCGAGGGCCCTGCTCTTTCGAGCTTACAATCTAGGAGGGAGGGGAAAGTGGTACAGGAGGAAGTGGCTGTGGGGAATGAGGTGGTGGGAGGAGTGGAGGTCAGATGTTAGGTGAGGTGGGGTAGGCCTCCCTGAAGAGGTGAGTCTGAAGGTGATGAGGGTAGGTGACAGTCTGATGGATTGGGGTAGGGAATTCCAGAGGATGGGGGAGGTCCTGGAGAAATCCTGCAATCGGGCATGGGAGGAGGAGATCAGGGAGCTAGAGTAGGAGGTCCTGTGAGGAGCGAAGGGCACGGGTAGGGTAGTATTTGGGTATCAGGTCGGTTATGTAGTTTGGGACAGCGTTGTGAATGGCTTTGTAGGTCAGGGTTAGCAGTTTGAATTTGATGCGTTGGGCAGTCGGGAGCCAGTGAAGTGATTGGCAGAGGGGGGTGGCGGATGTGGAGCGGTTAGTGAGGTGGATGAGTCTCGCCACTGAGTTCAGGATCGACTGGATTGGGGATAGCGTTCGTTTGGGTAGGCCGGTGAGAAGGGAGTTGCAGAAGTCCAGGCGTGAGATGATGAGGGAGTGCACGAGTAGTTTAGTAGTGTCTGGGGTGAGGAATGTACATATCCTGGAGATGTTGCGGAGGTGGAGCCTGCATGATCTTGATAGCAATTGGGCGTGGGGTAGGAAGGAGAGGTGGGAGTCCAGGGTGACACCCAGGACCTTGGCAAGTGGGGTAGGAGTGATGGTGGCATTGTTAGTAGTGATGGAGAGGATGGGGGGGAAGACCAGGAGCTCAGTTTTGGACAGGTTAAGTTTGAGGAAGTGGAGCGACATTCAGTCTGATATGTCGTTTAGGAGGTGGGCGATGTGAGTGGAGAGTGAGGGGGTGAGGTGGGGGGTGGAGAGGTAAATTTGTGTGTCGTCGGCATAGAGGTGGTAATTGAAGCCATAGAAGTGTATTAGTTTGCCACGGTAATAGGTGTAAATGGAGAAGAGGAGGGGCCCGAGGACAGAGCCTTGGGGGACTCCGACCGAGAGGGGGAGGGAGGGGGAGGTGGCAGTGTTGTAGGTGATGCTGAAGGAGCGTTGGGAAAGATAGGAGGAGATCCAGGAGAGAGCAGAGTCCCTGATGCCAAGGGAGTGCAGTTTAGCAAGGAGGAGAGGGTGGTCAACGGTGTCGAAGGCCGCGGAGAGGTCAAGGAGCAGGAGGACAGAATAGTGGCCATTAGCTTTGGCGGTTAGCAGGTTGTTGGTGATTTTAAGTAGGGCGGTTTCGGTGGAGTGCAGGGGACGGAAGCCAGACTGTAGAGGGTCAAGGAGGTTGTTATCAGTGGGGTGGGCGCTCAGGCGATTGTAGGCCAGGCTCTCAAGGAGCTTGGAAGTGAATGGCAGCAGGGAGATGGGTCTAAGGTTGTTAAGGTCAGTGGGGTCGAGGGAGGGTTTTTTTAGTATGGGGGTGATGTGCGCGTGTTTTAGAGGGGAGGGGAAAGTGCCAGTGGAGAGGGAGAGATTGAAGATGTGGGTGAGGGAGCGAATGATTGAGGGGGGGGGGGGGGGGGTGACTGGAGGCGCTGGGAGGGGAGAGGGTCCAGGGGGCAGGTGGTGAGGCGGGCTTCAGCGAAGACCTTAGAGACCTCCTCAGGGGTAGCTGGGCTGAAGGAGCGGAGTGTTGGGGAGGTGAAGGTGTGCGGGGCGTTAGGTATAGTGGGGGACGGTGCGGCTATGAGGTCGGGGGAGGGTTGAGGGGTTGAAGGAGGGCGGGAGGCTGGATGGAGAGGTAGATTGTGAGTTGACAATGTCCTTACGGATTGCGTCAATCTTGTTGTGGAAATGATTGGCAATCTCGTGGGCGGTGAGTGAGGTACTTCATGGAGGTGGGGGGGGAGAGAGCAGGGATTTGAAGGTGGAGAGGAGCCGGTGAGGGCAGGTGGAGAGGATGTTGATAAGGGTGATGAAATAGGCTTGCTCGGGAGCGTGGAGGGAGGAGGTGTAGGTGAGATAGGCGGCTTTGTAAAGGGAGAACGTGTGAGGGGACCTGGTTTTGCGCCATAAGCGCTCCAGCGCGCGACTGCGTCATTTGAGACTTTTTACAGTCATTTTGCCAGGGTTGAAGCGGTCGGAGTCTGGTGTTACGCGTGGTTAGGGGTGCCAGGGAGTCAAGGGCAGCCGTCAGTGAGTCGTTATACGCGGTAGTGGCCAGGTCATAGCATGACAGAGGGAGGATACTGTCATACAGATGGTCAGCTGCCGGGTGGAGATGGGTCGGGTTCAGATTGCGGAGGTTGCGGGTGGTGATTAGACGCTTTGGGGGGGAGTTAAGGGAGGGGGAGACGGAGAAAGTGAGGAGGTGGTGGTCGGAGAGGGGGAAGGGGGTGTTAGTGAAGTCGTGGGGGGAGCAGAGGTTGGAGAAAACAAGGTCCAGGGTGTTTCCATCGGTGTGTGGAGGACTGAGTGTGCTGTGTGAGCGCAAAGGAGGAGGTCAGGAGGAGGAGTTGGGAAGTAGAGTTTGTTTACCTATTATTGACGGTAGAAAGCAAGTGCCATCGGTAGTACATGTTTATTCTTATCCTTTTGGATGAAGAGGTGGCAGCTGCAAATAAGAAGTTGTATGTTATTTATTTTATATATGTTCTTGTGTATTCTGAATTCCAGGTTACACCTAACTAGCCTTAAGTACTGTCCCCTCCCCCCTATGCTAACTAACCTGTGCAAGAATGATGTATATGCTTACCTATTTTCAGGTTGATCCAGCTACTCGGTGTCAGCCAGCTGCAGGGGAGAGGAAGGAAGTGCCGACAACGGGTGCACTTGATTTGTGTTTTTTTTATATATATGTTTATATATATATATACTTTTATTGGTTTTAAAAGTAAAGTGTACAACACAAGCCTGTGAGTCAGCTTCATGATTGGACATGTTGTGTATTCAGAGATGGTATTCTGCATACCTTGGTTGTAACGAGTGGTTATTTGAGTTACTGTTACCCATCATCTTGAACCAGTCTGCCCATTCTCCTCTGACCTCTGACCTCAACAAGGCATTTTCCTCCACACAACTGTGGCTCACTGGATATTTTCTCTTTTTCAGACCATTCTCTGTAAACCCTAGAGATGGCTGTACGTGAAAATCCCAGTAGATCAGCAGTTTTTGAAATACTCAGACCAGCTCATCTGGCACCAACAACCATGCCACATTCAAAGTCACGTAAATCTTTTTTTCCCCATTCTGATGCTCTGTTTGAACTTCAGCAAGTAGTCTACGTGTCCAAATGCATTGAGTTGCTGCCATGTGATTGACGGATTATCAATTTGTGTTACCAAGCAATTGAACAGGTGGACCTAATAAAGTGGCCGGTGAGTGTGTATGTAGTGAGTCAGGTGTGTAGGCAGGAGTTCAGACTTCTGACTCCACACTTGTTCTGGGTCATTGATGCAGTTATAATGAGCTGATGCTAAGCTAAGACAACAGGTTCTGGGGGTTTCCCAGTTCCCCCTTCATCCAGACTAAGAGCACGATTTTTTACAATCAGTACTTTTTACTTTTAATTTTTTTTTCTTAAAAATTAATAAAATACCATACATAAAGGGTAAAGGTTGTTCTACAGATCCACCCATGAAGGCCACATAAGTGTTCCAACAATGAGCCAACAAAGTAGGCCGAAATAACTGAACCTGTTCATGCTGACGGCATGCACAGATGTGGCCTCTCGGTGGCTGGGCCTTGACACTGAGCAGTCGCATATTTGTGTACCATATGTAAACAAACATGTGCTGAGAGCGTGTGCGCCGTGCGCACTCCCAGCACATGTGTCGGCATCCAGCGGAAAGTTCCCGATCTCTACTTGCGAACGGGACCTTTCCAATCATGTGACAGCCAATCACAGCGGTCACATGATCCTAAACCCTGCCCCACCATCATGGCGGTGCAAAAGGTTTAACCACTTCCAGTCCGGACACTTTCCCCCCTTCCAGTCCGGACACTTTTACCCCCTTCCTGTCCAGGCCAATTTTCAGCTTTCAGCGCTATCACACTTTGAATGACAATTGCGCGGTCATGCAACACTGTACCCATATGAATTTAGCATTTTTTTTGAGACAGATAAAGCTTTATTTTGGTGGTATTTATTCACCACTGGGATTTTTTTTTTGCTATGTAAATTACAAAGTCCAAACATTTTGAAAAACAGTGTTTTTCTTCTAAAATTTAGCAAATAAATAGTATTTCATCATAAATCTTGGCCAAAATTTGTTCCGTTATATTTTTGGTAAAAATAAAATAACCCAAATTAGTTTATAACCAAAAATTATCATTTTTAAACATTTTTTTTATTTTTTTTTTTACATACTGTCACCCTAGCAGTACAGTGTCACCATGGTAACACTGTACTACTTGTGGGGGGTGATGATTTTGTTTTGTTTTTTTTACACTGATTGCTTTTACACCCATATAGGCTGTAAAAGCAATCATTTCTCCTTCTCTCTGGCTGCATTCTTGCAGCCATTGAGAACTACTGAGTGAGCTGTGATTGGTCACAGCTTGTCACATGGTACAATGCTGTTGTGAATAGCCTTCTACCATGTGACCTGTGTGATCATTCACAGATTTCACATGTAGTAAGCAATGATGTCAGAAATGACATCTTGCTTATTACTCTGCATGTGATCACTGATTGGCCAATCAGTGATCACATGATCGGGACCTCATACAGAGGTACCATCTGACGATCGGTGTTCCACTGTGTCCGGATTATGGTGCTGCGCGCTCCCAGGGAGCACGCACAAGCAGGGTGCGGGAGGACGTTTATAAAAGGCCACCCGACCCTGCACTGCCACCATCGGGCCGTTTATATACAACGGCTGGACGGGAGGTGGTTAACCACTTGCCTACCAGGCACTTATACCCCCTTCCTTACCAGGCCAATTTTCAGCTTTCAGCGCTGCCGCACTTTGATTGACAATTGCGCGGTCATGCAACATTGTACCCGTATGAAATTTTGATCATTTTTTTCTCACAAATAGAGCTTTTTGGTGGTATTTAATCGCCACTGGGCACTTTACTTTTTGCGCTATAAATTAAAAAATGCAAAAAATTAAAAAAATATCATTTCTATTATAAAATTTTTCAAACAGGTAATTTTTCTCCTTCACTGATGTGCGTTGATGAGGCAGCACTGATAGGCGGCACTGATAGGCAGCACTAATGAGGTGTCACGGATAAGCAGCACTAATGAGGTGGCACGGATAGGCGGCACTGATAGACAGCACTAATGAGGTGTCACGGATAAGCAGCACTAATGAGGTGTCACGGATAGGCGGCACTAATATGCAGCACTGATAGGCGGCACTGATGATGGGTACTGATAGACGGCACTGACTGGCATCACTGCTGGGCACTGACTGGCGGCACTGACTGGCACAACCGCTGGGCACTGACTGGTGGGCAGCACTGGTGGGTGGCACTGGTGGGCACAGGTGGGTGGGCACAGGTGGGTGGCACTGGTGGGCACAGGTAGGTGGCACTTCTGGGCACAAGTGTGTGACACTGCAGAGTGGCACATGTGGGTGCACTGCTGGGCACAGGTGGGTGATCTGCTGGGTACAGGTGGGCGGAGCTAGTGGGTGCACTGCTGGGCGGAACTTGTGGGTGGCACTGCTGGGCACCGATCATCAGTGAATGAAAAGATATATGAAAAAACATAAAAGGATATTAAAAAAATGAAAAAAAACATAAAATGAAAAAAAACAACAAAAAAAGAAATCATCAACACAGCCATTGTTCTGGTAAAGAATACAAATGAAAAAAATAATATTAACAGCAAAAAATGTAAAAAATGTTGAAATAGCAAAAGCCTGTTGTCCTACCTCATCACATAGGACAAGGTGAGAAAAAGAGAACAAAGACAAAGAATCTGATAAGAGGGACTCAATATATTATAAACAGCTTCACTGTCACTAATCTTCTTCATATGAATGTAAAAGGAGGAGGAAGAAAGAGAATGTATGTGAGGTTGTCAATAAGTGAATGTTCAATCACTCATAGTAGTGGGCAACATCCCATTCAAAGTTCAGTCCTTTGGGTATCCAGGTATTGAGTCTGAAAATCCATAATACCTCTCTCTTACAAAGACGAGAGAAAGCAAAAATACTCACTGTGACTCAAATTCCTTGGGGTGTCTACTTTCCAAAAAGGGGTCATTTGGGGCTGTTTGTACTATCCGGGCATTGTAGGGCCTCCGAAGCTGTGATAGGCAGTGAGGAACTGATATGAGGGAATATGCCCTTTGAAAGCCTGAAGGTGGTCATTGGATTTTGTGCATTATATTGGATTTTGGGGGCCTGTATATAGCTAGACTCCCAAAAAGTCTCTCACATGTGGTATCCCCATACTTGGGAGAAATAGCAGAAGGTGTTTTGGGGTGTAATTCCACATAACGCCATGGCATACATGAGCAAAATATCATTTAAGTCACAACTTTGTGTTAAAAAAAAGAATTCATTTTTCAAAAATTTGTGGCAGAAAAATACAATTTTCCAAGGACTCAACATGCCTCTCAGCAAACTCCTCAGAGTGTCTACTTTCCAAAAAGGGGTCATTTTGGGGGTGTTTGTACTGTCCTGCCTTTTTAGGGCCTCTGCAGCTGTGTTAGGTAGTGAGGAACTGATATGAGGAAATATGCTCTTTGAAAGCCTGAAGGTGGTCATTGGATTTTGTGTATTATATTGGATTTTGGGGGCCTATATATAGAGCTAGACTCCCAAAAAGTTTCTTACATGTGGTATCCCCATACTCTTGAGAAGTAGCAGAATGTGTTTTGGGGTGTTATGACACATAAAGCCATGACATACGTGAGCAAAATATCATTTAGGTCACAACTTTGTGTTAAAAAAAAAATATTTTAATTTTTCAAAAATTTGTGGCAGAAAAATAAAAGTTTCCAAGGACTCAACATGCCTCTCAGCAAATTCTTCGGAGTGTCTACTTTCCAAAAGCCTTTGTACTGCCCTGGCATTTTAACACCTCAAGAAATGCGATAGACAGTCAAAAAATAAAAACATGTAGTTCTACTTTAAATCTGCAGGGGGGGCATTTTTACTTTTTTTTTCTGACAACTTTTCTACTGATCTAAGCCGGGTACGCTCTCATAGATTTTGGAACAAATATTTTTACAAAAATTCTCAATACGCTCGACAGCTTGACAAATGTCGCTCATTTACTTTTAACATTTTATTTTGGGACTATTGTACTTTACCAACCCGCATACACTTAGGAATTCATTCAAGAAAAAAAATCTTCCATCCACCCTCCAACTGTGGTTGAAAACGAACATTGATGCAGTAAAGCGATCCACCACGGATTGCTTTTCACAGGGCAACGCTAATGGAAACCAGACTTGTGTAACTTTAGTTTTGCAGAGAAAACAAAAGCAACCCCCCCCCCCCTTCAGTCATTTGTATAGATTGCAAGGGCTTCATTGTGGGATCTATTATATTGGATCTTTTTACACTTCCCCCACTTCCTACTGCAGTGCTGAATGCTGTGGTCACACCCACATGGAAGAGAAATATATTTTAAAAATATTCTTCCCAAATATATTGACATATTTGATATACTACAATGTTGGCCGACACACACACACACACACACACACACACACACACACACCAGAAGTATTTGAACCCCCTGCGATTTTGCAAGTTCTCCTACTTAGAATCATGGAGGGTCTGAAATTCACATTGTAGGTTCATTCCCACTCTGAGACAGAATTAAAAAAGAAATTCAGGAAATCACATTGTATGATTTGTAAAGAATGTATTTGTCTTGCACTGCTGAACAGAAGTATTTGAACACCTGAGAAACAGCAAGAATTCTGGCTCTCAAAGACCTGTTACTTTGCCTTTAAAAAGTCCACCTCTACTCCACTCATTAATCTAACTTAGTAGCACCTGTCTGAGCTCTTTAAAGACACCTGTCCACCCCACAGTCAGACGCCAACTACTACCATGGGCAAGACCAAAGAGCTGTCAAAAGACACCAGAGAAAAAAATTGTGAACCTCCACAAGGCTGGAAAGGACTAAGGGGCAATTGCCAAGCAGCTTGGTGAAAATAGATCAACTGTTGGAGCAATTGTTAGAAAATGGAAGAGGCTAAAGACGACTGTCAGTCTCCCTCGGACTGGGGCTCCATGCAAGATCTCACCTCGTGGGGTATCACTGATGATAAGAAAGGTGAGGAATCAGCCCAGAACTACAAGGGAGGAGCTGGTCAATGACATGAAGAGAGCTGGGACCACAGTTTCAAAGGTCACTGTCGGTAGAACACTACGCCGTCATGGTTTCAAATCATGCATTGCATGGAAGGTTCCCCTGCTCAAGTCATCACATGTCCAGGCCCGTCGGAAGTTTGTCAATGACCATCTGGATGATCCAGAGGAGGCATGGGAGAAAGTCATGTGGTCAGATGAGACCAAAGTAGAACTTTTTGGTCTAAACTTCACTCGTCGTGTTTGGAGGAAAAAGGGTGAGTTGCATCCCAAGAACACCATACCTACTGTGAAGCATGGGGGTGGTAACATCATGCTTTGGGGGTGCTTTTCTGTGAAGGGGACAGGACGACTGCACTGTATTAAGGAGAGGATGAATGGGGCCATTTATTGTGAGATTTTGAGCAACAACCTCCTTCCCTCAGTCAGAGCTTTGTAGATGGGTCGTGGCTGGGCCTTCCACCATGACAACGACCCGAAGCATACAGCCAGGATAACCAAGAAGTGGCTCTGTAAGAAGCATATCAAGGTTCTGGAGTGGCCTAGCCAGTCTCCAGACATAAATCCAATAGAACATCTTTGGAGGGAACTGAAACTCCGCTCAGCGACAGCCTTGAAACCTGACAGATCTAGAGGAGATCTGTGTGGAGGAGTCGGCCAAAATCCCTGTTGCAGTGCAAACCTGGTCAAGAACTACAGGAAACGTCTGACCTCTGTAATTGCAAACAAAGGCTTCTGTACCAAATATTAACACTGATTTTCTCAGGTGTTCAAATATTTATGTTCAGCAGTGCAAGACAAATACATTCTTTACAAACCATACAATGTGATTTACAGAATTGTTTTTGTAAATTCTGTCTCTCAGAGTGGGAATGCACCTACAATGTGAATGTCAGACCCCTCCATGATTTCTAAGTGGGAGAACTTGCAAAATCGCAGGGGGTTCAAATACTTCTGTTCCTCACTGTATGTGTACACACACACACAGACATGTAAACACACACATATACACTGTATGTTGAAAAGTGTTTTTTATAGATTACAAAATATATGAAAAATATACTTTCAGATACACTGTATGTCTTTAAAAATACATGTAATCTACATTTTTGGAATGTATTTACAAATATGTTAAAATTACTTTTTTATATGTTAAATAAAATCTCAAGAATATATTTTTAAAAAATGATATTTTTAAAAATATTTCATATATTTTGTAATATATAAAAGTGCACTTCAACATACAGTGTGTGTATGTATATATATATATATATATATATATATATATATATATATATATATATAAAAATAATTTTATTTATTTAATTATTTATTTTTGAAAATACTACAATTGTGGCCTTATTCAGTATTTTTAAAGAAAAGAAAAAATAAATTATATATATATATATTATATATATATATATATATATATATATATATATATATATATATATATTTTTTTTCTACATACACATCTATCCATCTATCTATCTACACACATACATACACACAGTTGCAAGAAAAAGTATGTGAACCCCTTGGGATTACGTGGCGTTTTGCATGAATTGGGCATAAAATGTGCTCTGAACGTCATCTAAGTCACAACAATAGAAGAACATGCTGCTGAACATAATACTACACAAACATTAGATGTTGCCATGGTTTAATTGCACATAACATGTAAACATTCACAGTGCAGGGAGGAAAAAGTATGTGAGGCCCTAGCTTAATGACTCCTCCCAGAGCTAATTTGAGCCAGGAGTGAGCCAACCTTGACTCCAATCAGTGTGATGATATTGGATGTGTTGCTGACAGCTGTCCTGCCCTTAAAAAACACACACCTGTTTTGGGTTTACTGGTTTCAAGAAGCACTGTCTGATGTGAACCGTGCCTCGCAGAAAAGAGCTCTCAGAAGACCTACGATCAAGAATTGTTGACTTGCATGAAGCTGGAAAGGGTTACCAAAGTATCTCCAAAAGCCTTGATGTTCATGTGTCCACGGTAAGACAGACTGTCTACAAATGGAGAAAGTTTAGCACTGTTGCTACTCTCCCTAGGTGCGGTCGTCCTGTAAAAATGACTGCAAGAGCACAGCGTAGAATGCTGCATGAGGTAAAAAAGAATCCCAGAGTGTCAGCTAAAGACCTACAGAAATCTCTGGCACATGCTAACATTTTTGTTGACACATCTACAATAAGGAAAACATTAAACAAGAATGGAGTACATGGGAGGACACCACAGAGGAAGCCATTGCTGTCCAAAAAGAATATTGCAGCACGTTTTGAAGTTTGCAAAAGAGCACCTGGATGTTCCACAGCACTACTGGCAAAATATACTGTGGACAGATGAAACCAAGATTGAGTTGTTTGGGAAGAACACACAACACTATGTGTGGAGAAAAAAAAAGGCACAACACACCAACATCAAAACCTCATCCCCACTGTGAAACATGGTGGAGGGAGCATCATGGTTTGGGGCTGCTTTGCTGCCTCAGGGCCTGGACGGATTGTTGTCATTGATGGGAAAATGAATTCCAGAGTTTATCAAGACATTTGGCAGGAAAACGTACGATCATCTGTCCGCCAACTGAAGCTCCGCAGAGGATGGGTGATGCAACAGGACGATGACCCAAAGCATACAAGTAATTCAACAAAACAATGGCTGCAACAGCACAGAATACGCCTTCTGGAGTGGCCCAGTCAGAGTCCTGACCTCAACCCGATTGAAATGCTGTGGCATGACCTTAAGAGAGCGATTCACACCAGACATCCCAAGAATATTGCTACACTGAAACAGTTTTGTGAAGAGGAGTGGTCCAAAATGACTCCAGATCGTTGTGCAGGTCTGATCTGCAACTACAGGAAACGTTTGGTTGAGGTTATTGCTGCCAAAGGAGGGTCAACCAGTTATTAAGTCCAAAGGTTCACATACTTTTTCCTCCCTGCACTGTGAATGTTTACATGTTATGTGCAATTAAACCATGGCAACATCTAATGTTTGTGTAGTATTATGTTCAGCAGACTGTTCTTCTATTGTTGTGACTTAGATGATGTTCAGAGCACATTTTATACCCAATTCATGCAAAACTCCACGTAATCCCAAGGGGTTCACATACTTTTTCTTGCAACTGTATACACACACACATACATACATACATATATATATTTTGTGGGAACTCGCTCAAGTGGTAGAGCTTCTTCAAAGCACACGGCAACTCGCTTATTTTTTAAGGGCCTGTTTGCCCACTTTTATTTAAATGACAGTTCAATAACAAAGGTTTCCCACGCAGGGGTACCCACCATCACACGAATTCAAAAGATATTCAGCCTCCTGGCTTGTACACAGTTTTAAGTCTTCCTCCTGCAGACTCTTCCCAAAGTATGGCACAAGCACACAGCTAGTCTGGCTTCCACCTCTCCTAGGTGTAGCCTACCTGACTCCACGGCAGAGACCTCCTGCCTGCCGGGGTGGAATCCTCCTGACTCCTCTCTGCCGGGCTGGAGCCCAGAATCATGGCCTGGCTTCCCCTAAAAGGCCTGCACACACCTGTGCAATCAGCACGCTGGCTGCTCCCAAAATATGGGCCCAGGATTGGAGATTTCATCCCTCCCAAATCTCTAAGAAATCTCCAGGCTACAGGTCCCAAAACAGGCTTTACCAACCAAAGAGGAAATGGATAAACCAGTTTCCTCTGCATTATGAGATCTGCCTGGAGCCCCTCAACCTGTATAGTTGAGAATCCTGGGTGTCCATCATGATTTCCACCGTGGCAGGATATCGCACTGCCACATATCCCCCCCCCTTTGTTTTGATCCCGTAGGGGGCAGAACACACACGCCCAAACTCTTTAATTTGGCACCTCTGTCTCAGCCTTCACCCATATGAGCCCATTCCTGACTGACCTGGCTTTCAAAGGGAAACTTTCCTTCCTGTCTTATGAAGCGACTTTCCCTGTGTTCTCCTACTACACGGACTTGGGCCCTATAAAGACACTGTGCCTTTTTACGGGTACGCTTCCAAAAGTGTTGCCGCTCTATTTTCCTTGGGGCCACCCAAATCACCTTCCCATTAAGGAACTTCCAAATCTTGGTACCTTTCTGAGGATGAGGTTGACACCTGAGTTTTAGGTGTCTGATAACATTGCAGCTACACTGCACTCTCAACCGCCGGTTTCCCTTTACCTTTGAAGGGGTCACGCTTTTAAACACAAAAAGTGCGGGCTCTTTTATTGGGGTTACCTTAGACCCTCTCTGCATTCTATGTACGGGCATCTTCTTACTGACAAAACCTAGCTCGGTTGGTTTCCCCCCGTACACTGCACGCTTCCTTTTGTCACTGACACTCAGATGACAATGTCCTACTCTCCTTCTGAAGGACAGCCCAATTGCCTTGCCCTTCAGATGCTTTTATGTCAGGGGACCTCTTTAAATAATCCACTTCCTTAAAGTTTTCCCTCTGGGCAGATAAGCCATTTAAAGTTTCTCTTCCCAGAGTACCCTCCTGAACCTGTAGGGGGCCTAATTCAACTGCAGCTTCTAGCTCAGCTGTGTCTACCACATCATTACCCACCACATCACATGTTTCAGGGTTATCAGCACACATGTCCACTTGACCTTCAGGTCCATCATAAGGTTTATGGTCACCCACAGAAACAAAATGATCGACATTTACCAGTGCATCGCATTTTTCCTCATCATAATAAATATCAACATTTACAAGGGTCTTGCATTTTTCCTCATGGTCAGAAACATCCACACCTTTGTCAGAATTAATTTCCACGTTTGGCAGGGCAGTGTCTGGAGACCAAGTGCACAGCGTGGAGTGGTTGTCTCCCATGGCAACGTCGCTATCCACCAGCTCCACTGGCACATGAACTTCTTCCAGCAACTGTCCTGACACCCGACCGTCATAACATAATTCTACATTTGGTTTACTGACCCCAATCACTTGACGTGTGCCATCTGACACTTCCACCAACACTGGCTCATTTGGGATCACACTATTCATTCCCACACCATTGGATCCTTTGTGGTTTGTGGGCACGATCTCTGCTATGTGCTCAATCTCACTTGGCCCGTCCATATTGGGAGGGAGACCATCTGCAGCAACAGCAAGTGTGCCCTGGTCTATAAGCTGCTCTGCAGTCCCTCCATTTAGCACAGCAGAAGTCGTGTCCACTCCACTGTTGGAAACAGAGGTCCCATTAAAAAAAAACCAACATGTTTTCAGCCAATCTGTCCCAGTCTACTTTCTCTGTGCTCCAATCAGAGGTACTACACAGTACCGCACCATCAACTGCAGGAGGAGACACAGGACAGAGTGGCTCAGCAGACACATCACATATATCACTTTTGTTCAACCAAAACTGTGGCACTAAATTTTTAACCTCAACAGGTTGCAATACCACACCCTCACCACCGTACTCTGATGGCGCTTCATTCACCTCATGAACATTTCCATACATTGTATTGTCAGCACTGACAGACTCCATTAACCCATTATCACCATGAGCATTTTCAAATATTTCAGTTTTAGCATTTAAATCACCACTAGATTCAAGTACTCTCTTGTCCAGAGCAGCAACATAGTTGTCCCAGGCAACCTCTGGCTCCAAACACACAGAGCTCCCAGGAAGTTTCCATGGACACCTTTGCAGCCTTGGATACTGTTGCAAAGGGCAACAACATATCTTCAATCATTTTCACATCAACACTGTTATCCTTAGTGAGCTGTGCTAGCCCATCACCAACCATAACATTACATTTACCAACAGTAACACTTTTGTTGGCATAACCATCAGCATTCTCATTACCTATAGACATGACTGCGGCTTTTGCAGGTAATCCCTGGCTATGACTCAGCTGAGCAGCCTGTGAGCCATGCTTCACAGCACCCTCTCTCTTTAAAGGGACACTATATTCAGTTTTAGCAGCTCCATAGCTGACCTGGGAAATCCTCTGCTCCATCACTGCGGGCTCCTGAGAGGTTTCCCTGGGCATCTCTGCAGCACCTGGCACTAGGGAACACGGTGCCATGACAGTTTTGGTCACCCCTAGTTTACCTTCCCCAGCCTTCTGCTGGATTATAGCAGGCCCCTGCAGAGTCCCCATGTCCTTTTCCATATTTAGTCCTGCTAATCGTTGGGCTTCTCCCTGTGCCTCCCCCCTACTCAGGGTAGCACACAGCAGCCAGTCCATGTCCATCTGTATTGTGGAACTCCCTGAAGGACACACTCTCACTTCCTTGGACTCAGTCCCACAAACTGAAACAGTCTTACCATTTCCTGAAGCAGGTGTCATAGCCTTCACTTGAGTACGTAGTCTCTCCTCTGTGGTGTCTCCACGGACTGACTTCCCCATGTGGTCACGGGGCAACACTGCAGCCATTCCGGACCAACTTACACCCTCTGCAGGTAACACCAGATCCCTGTTGCTAGGGGTAGCTGCCAACATTTTTAAAAATGAATCTGGGCTTGCAGATGAAGCCTTTTGCTCAGTAGCACCCTCATCAGTGGTATTCCATAATCTGGGGCAGGTAAAGATACCATGCCCAAACTGACCACATTCCAGGCAGGGTATGGTTCCACCGATAACCTTTTTGGGATATGGAACCACATCTCCCTTGTAGCCCCTTCTCCTGGTTGGCAGGCTTTCTCCTGTTGCTATGGGAGATGGCACTCTCCCAGCTGAACTTTGTGGGTTCCTCCAGATGCGCTGAACTCTCATTTCTGCGTTGCCACAATCCTCTGCAGACGACACTCCTCTTACAGGGTCCGCAGGCCTGAAGTCACATGTGTTGCTATGGGCAACCACATTCTTCTCAAACTTGTGGTCAGGCTGTCGCTCCTTCCTTGCACTCAGAGCCGGCTTGCCTAACACAGATGCAGTCCTTTGCTTTGATATGCAACTTTGCAATGGAGGCGGAGACAAAGGGCATTTAGAGACAGTGTGCCCCCACTCCCTGCACCGCAAGCATCGCT